>NC_138760.1:78338034-78437394 GCF_965113315.1 Podarcis vaucheri | reverse complement strand
TGAGACATTTCAGCTGATTATATTTACTTTTTGTGTTAACTATATTTGAGTTTTAATGTTCATTGTGAACAAAACAAGCTTTGCTATATTATCCAATAGTTTATCTATAAAAACAAAACAAAAATCAGAGCCATATGAATGGGAGGCTTACTAGATATTCAAATTGTAGCTGCATCTCAGTTAAGTTAGATCTCAGCTCATGGATAAGAATATAGGAGGTTTAGCTGGAAATCAGACTATTGACTGAAATCAAAGCTGCTAAAAAGTTTGGGCAACTCTTTTTTCATTTCTAAGACAAGCTTTGAACCCTGAAGAGTGCAAGTTAGTCATCATTCAGTAAATCGAGGTTCCAGTACAACTCCTCACATTGGTGTGGAACCTACCACTGCCAAATAGCTGCAGTGAAACACAATGATGAACTTGGTGCACTTCCTGGCTGAAGGGTGTCTAAGTTTGCCACTACAAGCTGGTAACTCTGTTGGCAATCTGAACAGAAAGGCCAAGGGCTGTATGGGTCATGGAGACCAATCTATCCTCTCACCTCTAGAGGTGGTTCCTCCAGGACAGAGATGAGGCACATTGGTGGGGGCAGTGTGGGGAAGCCTGCACTGCTGCCGCCCGTGCTGTATCTGTTCTGTGGATAAATAGAGGGCTTCAGCCTCCAGTGTTGTCAATCCAGCACCTTTCATCAGCACTAAATTAAAAAGAATATAAATAAACATAAAAAAGGATTGAAGCATATTGGCAGAGCCAGGCATGTGAATTTTGCACTGCAGCTTGCTTTAGCGCCAATGCTTGTCAATCTCTCATTTCCATAGAATAAAACTTATTAAAATGGGGGGGAAATGTACGCAAATAAATAAATCCCATGTTATTTTCAATACCACCAGGCTTATTTTCTGCAAAAACAATTTCATCCCCGTTGGAAGTTTCACAACAATTAAATCAATAATTCACAAGAAGATTTGGGGCTTTCCTTTTCTAGTGTGCGATTCATGGAATTCCAAAAACTTCTCCATTAATTTAAGAAAATTAATTCAATTAGTTTAAGAAATCTGTCCAAGAATAAATGAAGTTTTCCAAAATGATCAGAAACAGTCAAAACCAGAAATCACATGTAGATATGACAGTGCTTGTTCAAATATATATTTGCTAACAGGAAATGATGTTTACTTATTAATTGGTTGTCCTTTAACATACATCACCTCATTTATCTCTAAGCACTGGTAGAGAGTCTAGATGCAGGAAATGCTGTTGAGAAGTCAAATGGCAGCTCAGAAAGCTGGATATCCACAGTATCACAGATACTATGAGTACTGTGAAATGATGCACTCCCCAAAGTGCATACTTCATAGAGATACAATTAGCAGACACAGTTGACCCTAAAGCAGTACAATCACATAACCATTTTCCTGACAATGGTCACCACCTTTACCTTCTTTATTCAGCTTTGATCACAACTGTTTTCCCGCCAACTTTGGTAATTAGAAAAATATTTGTACTTATATACAGTACTATGCTCTTCAGCTTAGTGCAACAGATACAATAATGAAAAAGACTTCAATGAACATATGAAGCTCCCCAGCTGTCTCTGCACCATCTTTTTTGCTGTATATAAAGCTGCAGTATGCTGAGTCGTATCACCCATCTATCTAGCCCAGTGTAGTCTATTCTGATTGACTAACTTTCCAGGGCCTCTGGCAGACAATATTTTCCAGCCCTACATCTTGAGAATAATTTTTAATTGGAGAAGTCATGGATTTAATCTTGCACCTTCAGCATGTAAAACATGTGTTCCACACTGAGTCCCCTTCTCCCCTCTCCCTACCAGAGATGATGATGATAATTAATAATAATAATAATAATAATAATTTATTTATACGCCGCCCATCTGGCTGAACTTCCCCAGCCACTCTGAGCAGCTTCCAGTCAAGTGTTAAAAACAACCTTTTGCACAAAAAAGTATGTCTTCTACTACTGAGATATTGGTTCTTCCATTGTAACACTACTGCCAAGTATATTCTACAGAAATGGGTTCACCAAAAATAAGTGGATAGGGAAGTTCTGTTGTTCTGCAGCATACACAGCAGTGCAATTTGGTTTGAGAGTCTCTAAGCAATAATTTGGTACCCAGTTCTAGAGAGGCCACAGCTGGGGGTTCGGAGAGTTCCTGTGACTTGTGAAGAGAAGAAACAACCAACTTTGCATAGTGTCTTTTAGAAAAAGGAAATACTAGGGAGTGAAAGCTATTTCAAACATTTTTTCTCTCCCTTTCTTCATTTGTAACTCAGGCAAAGAAGGCAAATTTAGTACACCTTGTTCCAAGTAAGATTTTATATGCTATGTTTTTTCATCCTGATTTCTTTTCCTTTGAGACCTGCCTGGTATCTACCTTTGTCCTCATGTGGTTGCTTTTTTCAGTGTTGTTTTTCACACTGTTTGCTTTATAATTGAAACAACTCGTACAAGCAGCAGAATGGATTTAAGTGAATGGGTTCAATTCTTGGGGAGCCCATTGGAAACACACAGTTAAATTGTCTTAAAATAAATTTTATACCAGAGAGAAAGTATACCAAACTGTTCTGAAAAGATGACACACTTAATTGGGACATTGTAGAAGACAGTCTTGAATAATTCATTGTTGCAATAATGAAGCTATCGCTTATTTTAAGCAAGGAAGCAATTCAATGTACAATCTAGAATTTTAAAGGGCAAACATCATAGCAATTTGTAGAACCTTGCATGTTTCTATCTAAGTGGCTCCTTCTTACCCCGTGCGCTAGGAGGTGCAGAGTTAATCATCTGGGATGGTGCGGAATGGGTAGAGCTCAGGCTTGAGGTGGAAGGACTGGCCTAGGAAAGAAAAAACAGATATTTGTGATTAGATTCTTAGGGCAGGATTCAACCAACACATCCCACCCAGTGGAAGCCAGTGCAAGTGCTCTCACTAGTATAATGGGGTTTTCACCCAGCTAACATTAAAAATTGTCTAAGTAAACTTAAATATAATTCAATAATAAAATACCTAGCATTTTGAAGTATTTCTGAGTGTGTCAGGTGTTTCATATTATTTTCATACCAACCTTGTAAGGAAATGAGTGTTGTTATTATTCTCATGTTGTAGATGTGGGAGGAAGGCTGAGAGAGGGTGACTTGCCTAAAGCCAGCAAGTGCGTTCATGACAGAGGTAAGATTTGATTTCCTCAGTCTGTAAGGCACTATATTATTCTAGCAATGTCTACAGGTACTGAGTAGATCCCAGTATTGACCGAGATCTTAAATGCAGGGCCGTCTTACCCATAGGCGCTAGGAGTATGGGGCACCCAGCGCCGGGCTCTCAGGAGCGCCAGGCCAAGAGTCCGGGGCCTGAGAGTTGTGTCTGGGGAAGAGCCCGCCCGTCGGTCGGAGCACCACGGAGGGCTCTTCTGCTGCGGGCAGCTCTGCGCTGCGAGTTCGGAGGCGACTGAGCCAGTGAGACACTGAGGTGACTGGCTGGCTCTGCCCTCCTGCATGCCTGGGACTAGGCAACCGGGGAGGGGGGGGGACACCAGGCGGGCCTTTGCATCCCGGCACCGCATATGCTTAAGACGGCCCTGCTTAAATGCATCCTAAAATTATCTTTAACACTGCATATTCCTGATGAGTTACAGTCGTACCTGCATGTGGTACATATCCTCTGTTGTTTCTCCGACAGAACTGTCTGTTAGAATAACCAGATTCCCTGTTTCACTTGATGTATGGGAAGAAAGAGAAGATGACGAGTGTCGGACTGTGCCCAGCATATTCAATGGGCTACGGAGAACAGAGAACAGTAAGATAAAATAATATTTTGTTTTAATCAGAAATACTTATTTAAAAAACGCAGAGTAATTGCATCTCGTTCACTGGAAGCTACTGTTTCGGTACCTCAAAACATATTGATGTAACGTGCACAGACAAGCCTTTCTGTATCTGTACATTTTAAGTTAGATAAGGCTCATCATTATATTAAACAAGGACTTTCACATTTTGCCCAGCCGCAGAGCAAGTTAGCCATTTGTCAAGAAATGTTAGAACATATCAGAGAAACCACTTATTTTTTTAGTGCCAGAAGTCAAATCATAAATTCACGTTGACCTAAGTGGTTGTTCCTGTGTCTCTTCTATCTATTCAAATATTTATTTCTGTAAAATATTTATATCCTGCTTTTCTACCATTTGTTCGAAATAGCTTTCAACAGCAGAGAAGAAAAACGACAATCACCTAAAATAAATAAAGAAGACAGTAAACGTATACAAACTCAGTAAGCACTAATGTATAATTTAATGTCCAATTGTCATACTTTTTCATAGTTGCATCAATTTAAGATGCACATGGAACTAGTGAGCTCTCTGACCCACACAAATTCTGCTGTTTTGGATTTGTAAATATTTGGGGAAATCATCTGCATTTTGAGGGATAGTCAAGTGTTCATCAACCACTATTTATATTGTATGTTTTTTAATGCATAGTTTTGTATCTGCATTAAAAATACATTTGATACAAAATGATGCCATAACAGTATCTTACTATGAATTCCATGGCTACAGCCACATTTCCAGGACCCCTGCTTTGGGCAGGATGAAGAGGCAACTGATAAAACTGTAAAACAAGTCTGCAACCAAATTTTGATGGTTTTAAAAATACTTTTTCAGATAACACTACCGCCATTAGCAGTTTCTGTATCAGCTAATACTGGATATTGCAACCTTTTATTAAATGAAAAATTGGTGGCAAAGAAGCAGGAGAAAGGTTAGCAAATTTTAACAGCTGAAGCAGCAAAGAATGGAGCCTTTTATAACCATTCTCATAAAATCATTTCCACCACAATACTTAAGGTTTAGAAATTAAAATTGCTTGAAGAACGAAAAACATTTCCACCACACAATTTCAACTGAGTGGATTTTAGCTTGTTTTCATACTTCCATGTTTCTCTTAGGTAGGCATCCCCTGAATTTTGAAGTTGTTTCAAGTCCTTTACATATTAGCTGCTAAAGCGTATTAAAGACCAACAAAGAATGATCACCCTTTCACAAATGATTCATTGCCCAGATAAGTTAATATAAAAGTGGGTTTTATTTATTCCTATAACTTTGAGTAGACCTAAAGCACCTCCCAGAATCTATACACAGTAGCTACATGAGCTACTATGCTTTAGACATCAGTTGAAAAGACTGGTATAGAATAAGCTTACCAGACGTCCACATTTCCCGGGGACAGTCTCCAGATACACAAATCAGTCCCCATACAAAATTCATTGAAGTTGAAAAGTGTTCCCGGATTCATTGAAAAAAATCTGGTAACCTTAGTATAGAAAGACCTTTCTTAGATAGATAAATACCTGTGGCGATGCACCAGTTTGATACTCTCTGGACTCATTGGACTATGTGATACAAGCATATTGCTGCGTGGTGTGCTCGCTCCTGAGCAGGCTGGACTCAGTTTATCCAAAGCAGGCAACTCCTGTAAAGTACATTCAGATGGTCATATGTTGCCTTAATAATAAGCTAATAGGATTGTGCCTTATGGTCCTTCACACAGCCCTTTCATAAACCATAGCTAGTACTATCTACATGAGCTAGAACGTTACCTGTTACCCTTCTTGTTGTCTGTCCCTATACAACCAGCATCTGCTTTCAATATCACAGAATCCTGGCCTGGTATTACCGTATTTTCCCGTGTATTAGATGAGGTTTTTTGACTCAAAAACCGTGTCAAAAAACTGGAGTCATCCAATACACACGGATAGTGGCATGGTGGGGTGGGGAGAAGTGGCGTGCCTGCTAGCCAGCTGGTTGGCGGGAGCACAACTTCCCCCGATGCAGCAGCGAGCGGGAAATGATCTAGCGAGTGTTTCCCGCATGCAGCTGCATGGGGGAAAGGCTCAACAACTTTGGGCCATCTCCCCTCATTTTCTTAAAATTGAGTCTCCCAAAATAGGGGAGTGTCCTTATACATGGGGGCGTCTTATAGATGGAAAAATACGGTATGTACGAACCAGAGACTGTGGTTTAAAACAAACTCTGATTAGTTACAAAGCAGCTTCATAATCCCTGGTATGAAGTACGCTTGCTTAGAAGGTGGCCAGAAATTTGTTTTAAACCACTGTTCTGTGAAAGCTGACATTCTGTAAAATTCTGAGGCTTCACTCAGGTTCCTTCCTGCTCAAACACATAGTACTACTAAGCAACAATTTAGCATAATGTGCAAGTGTAGCCCATGGCTTAATATCCTGGTTGGTTCCACTCTGGACGAAATGGGAAATGATAGTTAACTGAAGATTTTTCTGATCTGTTGCTGGCTTGTGCAAAGGGAGGAGGAAAGGAGTTGTATGCCATAAGCCTCACTCATATCTTAGCAAATGCAATCGATGAGACTTTTTCTATGTATCATTATTGCTAATAATTTTGTCATCATTAATAATGAACCATCAATATACAGACAATAACATGCAAAAGATTTAGTTGGTAATGGTTCCCAAATCAGAAAGATGTGAAGTACACATGTCTAGCTTTGATGTAGGCTTTTATACAAAATGGATTTCTAACACTACATTATTTACTTCTCTTACTGTGTACTCTGCCCTTAAGTAATGCTTAAAAGCACACATTTATTTATATCCTATTTTAAGCAAGCAACTGAAGGCAGAACTATACATTATGTACTGTGCTGTTTTTCTTTTCAGGGAGTAAAAAACCCCAAAATACAGTTGCTGTGATTGCAATTTGAAGATGAAAAACTAGTACAGGGGAAGAGGGGCTTTTATCCTTTCCCCTTGTGGCAATTTCCAATTTAAAATAACCTTCTTCAAGCAAATTTTCCTTGAGGCTTTATGTTCAAATTGCACCCTCAGATTAAAAGATCCCTAATCATAACATTTCAAGCAATGTGTAGTTTTTTGTACCCATTTTAAAAGATCATATGTGCTTCGAATGATATGAGCAATGACTAGACAAATGAAAAATCCAGATGTTCATTTCCTGATATTTTTCTGGATATCTAATTTATCTTTGCTGAAGAATTCATTTTCCAGTTCACATGTCTATGCCATAATGGAAGAATTCAAAATACTGCTGTGAACTGTAAAAAAAGAAAAAACAAACAAACAAAGAAAAGTGTTTATCTACTTACATGGTACAAACTGGATCGCATCATCTGGAACTGGTCAATTAGTTTCTTATGTAGAGGGCGCATCTCTGGATGTACAAATTTCTCATGTACTGCAAGACCCACTCCTAATATATGTACCTATTAAAAATAAAATCAAAGCCTGTTCTATATACCACTCATTCACTGAAGGGTAACTGTCTCTAAATACTTGTAGCTTAGTTTAGCTAAATCATCCATGCTCACTAAATCTATTTTCAGATTATAGCATGACACATTAGAGAGCATGTAGTTGATTGCCTAACAACCACTCATATGATTCCTGGCCATCTCTTCCTGCAAATGTCATAATAGCAAGAATGTGAACTTGAAGTGATGGCAGTTGTGGCTAGACTAGAGTTGCCATACATCCAGAATTCCCTTGACATAGCTGGGATTCAGCTGTCAGAAACAGTGTTGGAAGGGTAGATTTTGGCAAATTCCATTTAAAATAGCTCAATTTTTGTTGTTGTTGAGATCATGCAAAAAATCAAGATCTCAACAATTTTGTGTCTGGATTTTCACTTTTTGAAATATGGCAACCCTAAGCTAGACCAAGAGAACTGGCAGGTATCAATGAAGTTTTTCAAAATCAGAAGAACAGCTTCATCAATACTTACAATTTTGTTTTACATTTTTCTAAGTTGGATCCCCCTTTTTTCCTTTAATTATCTTTTTATTATCCTTCGTGATCCACCATGGGGGCTTTTTTTTTTTTTTAAGCCAAAAGGCAGTATAAAATTAATCATAACATTTCACATAACACCATCTAGCACTATGGTCTCTTTTCTCAAACAGGGTAAGGTGTCCAAACTTTGCCAGACCAATTTTGTAGACCACAAGGATCCAGGCACTTTCAGTGCTGTGTGATTTTCACATACACTGTAACTAGTGAGAGAGAGAGAGAGAGAGAGAGAAAGAGAGAGAGAAAGAAAGAAAGAAAGAAAGAAAGAAAGAAAGAAAGAAAGAACTTTGTGTACAAGCATACATGAAAGCTAACTTAGGCTCTGGTGAGCGATAATGAGTTAAAAAATTCCCCAAGTATCTGACTGCTAGCTAGAGGGTTCCACTGGCACGCACCTAAAGGGTGTTTCTATGTGGGAGTCAGGATACATCCACATGGAAGTTGTCTCTGCCTACTGCTAAAAGCAGGAAACGCTAAGCTAAGAGGAAATCTGATCCTCTTCCTGCTTGTTCCAGTTTCTTTTTAAAAACACTGTAATTGTTAAATCCGGTTTCTGTTATGTAGTAAAGCTCCTTGTTTGAGCTTAACTTACACAGAGAAGAAATAATTACAGGAAAGAGAAAAAAAGTGGTTATACCCCCAGGGTATCAGACTAGGCGGGTGTGCTCTTCTCAGATTCTATTAAACGGAGATGATTGGGATTCAACCTGTGTCACACCACACATGTCAATCAAGTGCTCTGCCACTGAACCACAATCCTTCCACCAAGATAGACTTATTTATTTTCCTTGAATTAACACCTAGGGTAGGCATCCAGTTCTAATCATCACACCGACCGCTTTGGAACTAGTGTTCCGCCAGTGAAAATAATTACAAAAGGCCACTACCGTGTTAAGCTTTTACATAAAGTAAGATTGTGGGAGCAATGTAGACAAGACACTGATCATGAAAATTTTTAAAATTTGCCCTAGTTTGGATAAAATACTTTAATGGAGTGAAGGAAGGAAAAATGACTGAAATTAACAGAATTTTCACTTTTAAATATTTTACATGGAAACGGGTGTATTCAGAATCTACCTGTAGACTAACTTAGGTTTCTCTTTTCATTTTAGGTCAGTGAAATGTTAAGTCCTGGAAAAAAGTCTTAGAAGACAAATTTACATTGAGCACAATGTAAACTTCTTCATCTTAAACGCTGAATTAGAGTGCAATAGTAATCATGTGTACTGAGAAGTAAGTCCTATTGAATTCAGTGGGGTTTATTCCCAAATTAAGTAGTGTAAGCATTGTAGCCTAAGCCTATGGAATCTCTGTTACTGGATATATCGTTGAGGAAATAAAATGTTATTACAATACTATTCCTTCATCTTTAAAAGTCCGAGGATACCTGTTCATGCATCAGCTCTTTCAGCTGCGTGATTTTTTCTGCATCTCCTGGGTGAGTAGTAATATAATCTCTATCGAAGAAAGCCTGGGGAAAGAAGACATTTTTTTTCCATTTAGAAATTCAATAAAAAGTTTCTTAATAACCACAAGAAAGAAAAGAAAAGAAAAGAAAAGAAAAGAAAAGAAAAGACCCTAATAGAAACATAGGGTGCTCTATCACCAAGAAACATAGAAACACCATTTACTTAAACTCCTCTAGTATTCTAGAATATACATGCAGTCACAGCACCATTTTAATGGCCTAGGCAATTCATTTTCAGACTTGGGATTCACCTCTACCTGCAACACGGGACCCATTTAAAATATTTTACCATGTGTGGTTGCCTTCCTATTTTCTCTGTTCTCCCCCCCGCCGCCGCTTTCCTACTTCCCTTTTCTACCGTTTCATACTTTGTCTTCTCTTCTTATATTAGCATAACAGAAAACAAAAAAGTAGTTGTTATGCTGTTCGTGCAATCCCCCTTAGGAGCATGGGTTCAGAACTCAACAGTGCAGATGAATAGCAAAAACAATCCCTTCTTATACAAAGTAATTGTTGTTGAGTAGTGCTGGGAAGACCTTTCCAGGACCTTAAAATAAACCTGACCTAACATAATCACTGCATCACTCTTAGACCATGTCTTGAATTTTTTATACTTTCTGTTATTTGTTTATCTTCAGCAGCTGTGGGAAATGAGAAACATCGGAAATTAATAATATAAAAGGTGAAGTGTGTTTCTTGGGTCTGCATGGCGCAGATGACCCAGAAATGTAGGTCAACATATTCTATAAATGTACTTTTAGCAACATACATTTTTAACT
This sequence comes from Podarcis vaucheri, assembly GCF_965113315.1. Classification (NCBI taxonomy): domain Eukaryota; kingdom Metazoa; phylum Chordata; class Lepidosauria; order Squamata; family Lacertidae; genus Podarcis; species Podarcis vaucheri. The sequence continues at coordinate 78,427,298 of NC_138760.1, read as the reverse complement.
AGTATCTGCCAACCAAACTGTAGAGCAGAAGTCCCTTTAAGCCTATGCTTTTGCTTAGGCTTAGTGAATTTAGTGAAGACAAAGACAATTCATATATATATATATATAGAGAGAGAGAGAATAAATGTTCAGCATTAATAAGGGAATGAATTTCAGGGCTTTCTAAGGCATCACTTACTATATTAGCTTCCTAAAATTCAGTATTTTCAGTATTTTACATTATGACCACTTGCTTATGCAGAATGTTCACACCCCCAACATAAAATGTTTGTGGCTGTCTAGATCAGAATGTAGACCAACAGTTAGGCACAATTTTAATAAAATTCCATCTTATAAAGAAAATTGGACACAATTTCTTATGCTCTTTCATATTTTAAAATTCAATGCAACTGAAAAAAAAATGGTACTGCGAAGAGCTGCTAACAACAAAACAAAACAGAGTCAACCTCCATTTACCTCCTGATAGCGTGCTATGCCACCATTCACAGCAGCATCAATTACTCCATTCAGGCACATACTGAGCAGGTTGATATTCCCATGCATCTGCTTGTGTTGGTACTGGCTTATCAGCGTCCTTAGCTCCTGGTTTTTGTTCTCCACTACTTGAATGGCATTTTCCAAAGGGCTGACTTCAACCTGCAAGACAGCAGAGTCCACTTCAATACCATCAACATTCCTGTACTGTAATGTTTTGTTAAAAGCCTGCATGTTTTAGTTTCTCTTTCTTGGTGGAGCCCTGGGCAGGGTCCTTCTCTTGGTACAGGCCTTAGGGCTGAGAGTGCCACACAGCTCCCCAGAAGCTAGTATCGTCTCATGTATGAGAGCAGTAGAGAGCTACTGTCTCTTGTGCTAAGTCTCTTGTGTGTTGCGTGGAGAGCAGAACCAAAGGTGGACTGCAAACTGAGCAGTTAAGTTCATCCTCCCCATATTAACCACTTCAAAGTCCATTACACATCCATCTGACATATGTCACTGATTGCAGCATGGGTGTTTAAACCAGTTGTCCAGCCACTACAATATCTAACATACTGACTGTGAACAGCTGACAGGCCCTCTTTGAACGCTTGGTACCGCTATTCTTATTGTAGCAGTAAGAGATATAACATACATGTTTAACCCATAGAGATGCCAATAGGCAGAAAGTTGCTCATTCTTTTCATTTTAGCTAGCCATTCACTCCTTAAGTATATATAATACATGTTACCAGTTCTCTTCTCTCCACTTCAAACCACCGAGAGATGCCAGGTAAACTGTGAGTCAGGGTTAGAGTTGTGCGTTCAATCCATAAACTCTGCAAAGCAAGAAACATAACAATATATAGAAAATGCAAAATCCATTGGCCACATTCAGACAATCATATCTCAGCTCAACAAACTGGGGAATAAATGAACATTTTGGCTGCCTATGCAACTTTTTCACTCCACCCTTTCTGCAAGTTGGCAAACAAACCAGGCAGTCTTCCATTAATTATAGTTTCCTGTTTTTTCTGGAAACCAGAAAACCATGGTTAATGGTTTCAGGGTATTAAACTAACTTCATGTTGTGGCTTAATTTTTAAGATTAATATCAGGTGGTTCAACCAAAATTGGGAAATGATAGTTAATGGAAGACTTCCACATTTGTTTGGTCACTCACAAGAAGGGAGGATGAAGGATGAAACAACTGAGGGGAAAAGTGATTCCCAAGCATACAATATTCTTAACATACCGGACTCAATAAAGTCCATGGTTTAAGCAGTTTAATATACTGGAGGAAAACATAAAAAACCATTCCATTCCAATGCTCCTTTTTTTAAAAAAAAAAACAACAGTATGAAACCTTTAGTTTTTTAGTGTTTCAAGCAGCTGCTCCTGGGCCTATTTTTATTAGCCACTTTAAAAGCTCCTATTTAGATTGCTTCCAAGAAAAGGTGGAATTCTGTTATGCAGGGGAGAACAGTACACAGGCTGGAGAACACAACATGGATTATGTTTCTTCTGCAGAACACAGACGTATACTCATGAATATACTTTAGTACATTTTGAATCATTTAAAGCACAATTCCATGCATGTCTACTTCATGTAGTTCAACAAGGTTTATTTCCAATAAGTCATGCATAGGATTGAATTATTTGTTTTTATCAACTTCCAAAGTTTTTTCTTAATATTCTTTTTGACATATGACTCATTTAGATTTAGCAAGTGCTTCATATAGGGGTTAATGCATCCGGTATGAAAACAATGTTGCCGTATTACAAAGCATTCAACCTTAAATTCATTTTCCTTGTCTTTTGGGCCTTTATGGAAAGGTCTGTCATAGCGGAACTTCCTGATGTTGTTAACTCTATAAAAGCTCTTTATGCGATCAGGGACACGGTCCATTTGCAGCACATCAATATTATCTGGAATGGGAGTCACTGCATAGATCTGCAAATCTGCAACACAGTCCAGTCAAAGAAAAAAACTAACAAACACATAGGCACCAAACAAGAGCATCCAGGTAAGTCTCATTTATGACACTAGCAGCAGATACAAATTACAGACCCTTGTTGCATATCCTTTAAAATATATTTTAAAGTGATGCTTATATCTTACGATGTAGGGAAGGCCCAATTGCCAGCAACTTTCTATGATGGAAATTCATGCAGCTGTTGAATATGTCAAAATTACTGTTTGTTTCTTATATTTATATTGTGGTCTCCTGTGGCTTTAAGGAATAAAGTTTCACTCATTTATATAGCTGTTTGAATCACATCATTTTAGCAGTTATGTAAATCTGTAACATGTGATTGCTGTTAATGTAGCATTACCAAGTTATCTAGGCCAATATTATATGAAATTCAAGATCCATTTTCTTCCATGCCTTGGTGCTTCAAAGCAGAGGAATTAGTGGCTCCATTAAGGAACATGGGGCTGCAAAAAGCTGGAAAATCAAAAGGAGGTATTGCTTTTTAAAATTATTTAAAGACATTAACTATCTTGCAATTAAACAATTTCAGTTTGGGTCCTGCATATTATGACACTAATCTGGCAGCCGGTTTCTTAACTGGAACTGCGAATTGCTGTTCATGTTATGCTCTGAACTCCTTACCTCATCTCTAATTTGTTTTTAATATTACAGTAATATCACAGAGCACACATCTACGCTGTTTTCTAAAACTATTCCTCATCAAGAAGAACTTGTTGTTGCTTTGTGTACCTGAATGAAGATAGGGTAATGCATGTGACAACCTTTATTTATTTTTTAATTTCATCATGAACTAGGGGAAAGTTGACAAAGGTAGCAGTCCAGCTTTATGGGTGTCCCTCATTTCACAGGAATGCTCCTCTGTAATCTAGTGCTCACACAACTCAATTAACAATTACTATCTTTGATTTTCATTCAATGATGATGAAAAGAAACACTTCTGTGCTTAATTTTTGTCAACATCTAAAAGGGAAACAGTGAACAAGATCAACATTCAGATGTCTATTTGTAGCTGCTTTATTAACATCATAAACTTTGATAAAGGATACACTGGGCATCACATTGCAAGATGCTGTCATCTGGGTGGTTTGGGTGCTGCATTGCAATGGCTTGTGGGAATTCACTGAGCATTCTTTGTTGGAAGGCCTCCAATCTCTCATAGTCATGGCCTCGGCAAACATACTCTTTGTTCTACAAAGGAAAGAAAGAAGTGTGGAAGCCAATACATCCCTACTATGCCATCTTAGCTTTCTTTTCATTGTAGGTAACAGAAAATTAATTGAAAATAATACTCTTGTGTGACGTTATGGTAAACCAAAGATCCAGAAAAAAATGTTTAAATGCTATTGTTTTATTTAAAGGATTTCAAGTCTGGTCCTAATCATAACTCATCTCAGGTTAAGTTACGTATAATAATGTTAAACAACATAACAGCATCAACAATAAAATATAATATACAGTTCAGGGTCAACTAAAGACTCATTCAGACTTCCTTTTGTGCTGCTTTCTAGGCATAAGTCCACATTAAATAAATAAATAAATAAATAAATAAATAAATAATATACTGCCCTACACCTGTAGGTCTCAGGGCAGTTCACAGGATAAAGCTCTGTATGCAAGTGCTCCCCCTCCCCCAACACTTTGATTGTGAAAACCTGTTCTTTACTGCTGCATTAAAGCAAACAGCAATCTGCTTTGATACTAAACTGAACAAAAACCTAGCAGATATTTCCTACTTGTCAACAAATAAATAAGAATCAATTGTACACAAAACTCCTTTATTTGTAAATTGCAAGTATAATTCATACATTAATGCAAATGTTGAATGGGCTTACCCGAAGGAAGAAGGGAAATTTCCTTCCATAAAAGCCAACTCTGAAAAATTCAGGCTCCAACCGTTGCTGTTCCATTATATTATCATAATAGGTAGCTTCCATTTTCTGTGAATGGAAATTAAAAAAAAACATACTGGAAGTGCAATTATTGTTACAACAGGAATAACCGTCTGAAAACACTTTGGTATCATTTGGTGCTGTCCATCAAAGATTTTCAAAACACATTAAGAAGTAAACTATGATCCTGTGAAACACCAAAATTATTAGTCACGTATACTAGGAATATAAATCTATAGAGGACCCTGTTTTTTCATAGGAAAGATGCTGTGTGCAAGTACTTTTCATTTAAATCACCTGAACATTAGAGTGCAATCTTGCTTACTGTTAAATTATTAAATACAAATCAATATAATTTCCACCTACCCGAATCCAGCTGAGGCTTTGATAATCATATAAGCTTTCATATTGAATAGCAAGCTCTCTGCACAATGGGATTCCGAATTCCCAGCTCTGAAACAGGAAAGCGAAAAACTCAGGCCGAGTTGGATTTTCAGACAGACAAGACTTACAACTCAAGAGTTGAAAACTTTAATAGTTTGTGACCCCAAGGATTTAATATAGACACACACACAAAAGGGGGGGGGGAGAGTCAGGAATTTCTATACCATCTACTTCTATCCATAGGCCAAAGTTAACAGTGAAGCTACAGAAAAAATAGCATAATTTTTTGCATACCTTCCCTTTATTAAAATAGTGGATAATTTTTCGGCAAAGGTTTTCTTTACGCTGCCACTCTGTCTGAGACGGGTAGTGCAGGAACTCCCGAAGAGGCCTCTCTTCCCACTGAAGCAGCTCACAGTATAAGAGCAATGTAAAGGCAGCCTCTGTCAAAATAGCAAAGGAATAAACAGTGAACAAAAATATTCAAATGCATTTCAGTTCAAACACAATATTATGCACGTGATCATGACCACTGCAAGAAAACAAGTTCAGTAAAAAATTCTAATCCTCAGCACATCAGAGAGCTTGACTCTAAGAAATGTGAATCAGTGAACTCATTGTCATGAAAGTAATTAACTCCCAAATTAACACGTAAGTCTTGAACTAATATAAATCACGTCTTGCCTTATTTATCTCTTGCTTTTTCATATTGTTATCATTTATTTATCTTGATTAAAGTTATGAAATCTTCACCATTCTCAATTATTTAAGAAACTAAATATAGTATTAAATTAGCAGGATCCGTACAAATGGTGCTCATTGTTGAACATATTGCTTACTTCTGTGCTACATGTTTTTATGTAGATACGACGGTGATTTAAATGAATGAAAAGGACAATCAGTTCAAAAGTGCTTACAGAAATTCAGAACTGTGGCATTTTCCAAAGCCATCAAAGCACCCTTTGAAAACACAATACACATGCTGTACACTTTTGATTTTAACTCCCTTACTCACTCATACAGGATCTGCTATAGTAAGAAAAGTTAATACTGGTCACTGTGATGTTGTTCAAGTAACAGTAGCATGTTATTATATGCATATGCCATGTGACCAAGGCTTGATTTAAATATTTGCAATTTACAATATTACTTAACTTCTTTTCTAAGTGCAATTAAACCACAAAGGATTTAAAATACATATTTAAAGATGACAATAGAGAATATTTGAAGAAAGCTTCCTTCCATACTTACCTGTGTAGTTTTCAGCCTGCAAGTGCATATCACACAACTTGTGGATGTAGCGAATATACATTTCTTCCTTATTAATTTCAGATTTATAAAAGTTCTAATGGAAATTAAAAAAAATCAGAAAACCACTTTCATTGTTTAGTATATCTTTAGAGATCTAAGCAGTTATCACTCTGGCAACACAGTGCTATGCCATGTTTTAGCTTGGTGGGCGTTGAGCTTATGTGCCAGTCCTCCCACCATATAATCTACTTTCAGGAATTAGGGGAGAACACCAACACCTTCCCACTTTCAGTTTTGAATAATCCATAGTTAAGTTTGAACTTGATACACTGTGATTTACTGTAACTGTACAAAGGATTGAAAATCAAGGCATGATCCTGGTTTGTTCAAACTAACCACTGCTAAAATTAACCAGTTTACCTAGTTCAGATGTGATGAAAAACTGCTAATCATTCAAAACTAAAAGTGGATGTTTTCAGTTGTTTTCAGTGTCCTTCTGCTGCACAGGAAGTGTTAGGAATAAATTCTTCACGAAACAGATTAATAGTTCCTGGAAACTTTATAAAGCATTCCAGAAGTTTCTTCAATGTGTGGGAGTGGCACTCCAGACTTAATTGGTGTCAGCTGGAGATGCAATTAAAAGGAGGAAGTTGAGTTTGCAATTTGAGGCACGAGGAGAGCACACATATGCTGTTAGTATGCATGCTTATAGTTAGTTTGGATGTATGGTAAAGTGTGCTGCTGATACTATGAGTTTGCAGTATCAGGACTGTTTACTACTAGACTGAAAGTATACCATGATGAAGAGAGGAAGGAGGACTGTAAATAGTTTGTAGATAGTAGTAAAAGAAAATGCTTGTATAACCAAATGCTTGCATAAAGTAATTCTTGACTGCGCATTCGAATGTGACTACAGTTCTTGTCGACTACAGCCAGGGAAACTCTGCTAGACACTTTGGGAAGCGGTTATGGTTGGTAACCTCTAATAGAAAGAGAGCACGTGCAAGCCCAAGGCCTGCTGTGACGTGTTCTCATAATGCTAAATCATGGTGTAGTGTTATATCTGAACTGAAGTTTCATTGAAAAAGTACTCTAAGATTTACAATTTTCAGGGGATTAAATGCTAATCTTAGCTCAGTGTAAAAACTAAATTATTCCCATTGCGTTGCTTCTTCCAAAACGTGAAGGCATGGTGAAGACTCAGGTTTTTACCATAGATTCTAAGCTAGGGCATTAAGGATGTTACAATGGGACTCATATAGTATACTTGAGCAGGGGAGTGAGTGGGCAAGAGATTTGCAAGGATCAACAAATTCCTAATAAGCCAGTAAATGCTATTTTTCTAATTACACTTTTGTTACACTTCCATCAAGGATCATAAGGTATTTTTGTTGCATGCACCTTATATGGGCCTCTAATCTATGACCAGCCTGCTCTCTGGCAGCTTAGAGGCAGGGTCACAGAAGGAAATCCTAGGCAGATGTAGCCAACATGATGGCCCTCCAGATGTTGCAACTCCCATCATCCCTCATCATTGGTTACACTGGCTAGAGATGATGGAAGTTGTAGTCCACCAACATCTGGAGGGTACCACATTGGCAACCCCAGTCCTAGCACGTGTGAGTTACTTTTCGCCTAGGCATTTGATTTGCAGAAGCGCTAATTCCATGACTATGAACAAGTGATTCAAGCACATGCCCTGGGAGAGCATGGCAACATTTTCTGAATGTAAACCAAAACATTCCAGAGAAAATCTGTTTTGTGGTTCTAGATCCAAAAATCTCTAATCACATTTCTCTGGCGGGAATCAAAGAAGCACCAGCAATTGATAAGTAAGAATTAATCTTGTGACTACTACTGGCTCAAAATCATTTAAAGTCAAATGTGACATTCACTTTCTCAAGAAAGCTTCACATGCAAAGTACATATTAACTAGTCTATGTCAGTAGTTTCACACAACCACCTGAACATTACACTGAAGCAATCTTATTTATTTTTTGAAACCAAGTCAGGTAGTTGCTCTTCAGTAATTCTCTGCTGGATAATTCAGCAAGTTTCTGCATTGCTACTTTAAAACCTGAAAAAAGAATTATTTTAGAATGAACAACAAAAGCAAAATAAAACTCACCATAAGGTTAACAGTGCAACCAATTTTCTTGTTCTCTGTTTCATCTCCTTTCATACAGTCCCTAAAAAAAGACAACAGTCATATTTCAAAATTTATGTTTGGGAAAAACGGATAAAGTTTAAGACAAGGGAGAGCTGGGAGATATACAACCTAAAAATAAATTAATTTTATTATTATTAACTTATTACATTCATATCCTTCCTTCCTTCCATGAAAGAACTCAAGGCAGTCAACACAGGGTTCTCAGGTGATCACGAATTCAGACACTAACCCTACCCATGCCTTCTAGCTTCAGAATGAATGGCTCCAAGATAGTGCCATGTTCATAAAGTACTCTGAAATGGCAAGGCATTGCTTCAGGAGAAATGAAAAACTTCATTGTGTTCTCCAGTATTTTTTTTGTTCTTGTTTAAAAGATTATAAGAGTATTCATTTAATACAATAAAGAACCAGCTATTGTAGAAAATACTAAAAAGTGACAACTTCTTGCCTTGTTATGGACTAACCTTTTTATGGCATCAATTAGAAATGACAATAGATCAGCAAATAAGCCACAATGAACTGTTGGATGAATGGAGGGGCTGAGAAGGGGGACAGAGACCAGATATCTAGGCTTCTTCCCCAGGAGGTAATCAGCTCCTCCACTCAGAATATATAAGTACCCACCCTGCCCACAGCACCACAACTGAAGAAGAATTAGCATAGCTCTTGCCATGCTTCAAACCAGGGGTGGTAGGCACTATAGGAACAGGATGATGAATGTGAGAGAGAGAGGGTGATGAGAAAACAGAGTAGAGGCCAAGTGATGGGAGCAACCCTTCTGCCTCTGGATGCGCCTGACTGAAGTTGAAGCAGGAGTCCCAGAGACTTCCTCTCCTCCACCTGTACTGGTGGTAGGCTGTCAGAGCGTGGAAGCTGCTTTCCACCTGGGAGGTGGAGGGGACTCCAGGGTGTGGGCTGATGCGACAGAGTGGGAGGAATTAGAGATGGAGGTGCATCCAGCATTATCTCCCATGGAGAGACGCATCCCTCTAGATTAGGCATGGCCAAACTTGGCCCTCCAGATGTTTTTGGCCTACAACTCCCATCATCCCTAGCCAACAGGACCAGTGGTCAGGGATGACAGGAATTGTAGTCCCAAGACATTTGGAGGGCCAAGTTTGGCCATGCCTGATCTAGATGTAGCACTTGCCTTCAGACCAGGAAATGCCATAACAGCAGGTATTCTTGTAAGTAGCTTGGGATCTCCGTCTCTGCTGAAAAACTTGGTGGATAGCCAGGAAAACTTGTTGGAACAACTTCACAGCTCAGATGCCATCTTGGAATTCTTGTTACTAAATTTGGACTTGTGACCTCTGGTCCTGGGACCCCACCAAACCAATCTCCCTCCCCTGGGCTCTTTGCCTTGGGTCAGGACAACAGGGCTTCAATTCCAGTTCTTAACTGACATTGGGGTGTCCCCACCCTATGACTGCCTGAAGGGAACATTGATGTTGGTGTAACACTCTTTGAGGATGACCCTACTGCACATGGTAGAATTTGTTATCAGCAAGGCTAGGCTCTGGACTATGCCCACACTCCAGAGGTACTCGCTTAGCCAGCAATTAAACAGTACCCCAATAGTAAAAAGAAAACTTAACTGCAGGCAAAAATCATGAAAAAACAATCGGGCAGAGTATCGCACAGATGAAGTCAGACAGACAGACAAACATAAAACACCCAGGAAAGTTAAATAATCACATTACCTGTAGTCAAGGAGACGTTCCATCAGACGAGTAACTGATGTAACAAAAGAAACACCAGTCTCTCTCCAAGTCTCTTGCTCAATCTTTTCCAGCAGGCTGTGTGGAATGAAAGTGTATAAGATTTCCTTGGGAATATTATAAAACTTCAACAGCCCCAGGAGCCATTTTAATATCAAAGTCACTTCCACATTGAACTTGAATAATTATCTTACCTGGGGTAGGGCCCAAAGAGCTGGGTTCTGATCCATGTGGCATGAAGCAAAGACAAGGAGAGTACTGAATTAAGATGATAAGATATCACTACTTCATACCAAGGAAGTACTATGCCAAGAGTAGTGTCTGCCCCTATTCTGCTGCTAGTTGATTAAAAAATGGGCGCACTATTTTCAATGTAATCCCAAACATACATATACAAATATTTCCTTTTGTCAAGCAATGTCTTGGTTCTAATCTTGAGTAAACCATTTCCATATCTGTTGCATAATTTTCTGCTGATGTAACACACTTGTGGAGGTCCATTTGAGTTTTAGCTCTAAGAGGTCAAGAAGACACAAAGAAGGTTTTCTTCTGTTCGGAATCTTTTCTAAAATTGCAAGATATACTCCTTGTCTCCCCCAAAAGAAACCATATATGGTTTCTTTTCTTGATTTGCAATTCCTCAATGGCCCAGTTTGCGTATAACATTATGCCAAACCATGGCTTAGCATGAATGAGCAAACATGCAAGCAGACACTATGACCACTCCTTTCCTGTTTTAGCTGCCATTGTACTACCTATGGCTTAGTGTTACATATTGCTTTGATTTTTTATGAAATGAAAGGCTCTATGGAAATAATTTTATAAAATAAATGTATCCATCCAGAATCATACATGTGCTGGTTATCTCCTGCTTGGACCACTGCAATGTGCTCTACATGGGGCTACCTTTGAAGGTAACTCAGAAACTACAACTAATCCAGAATGCAGATTGGGAGCAGCTACCAGGACCATATAACACACGTCTTAAAGGATCTACACTAGCTCCCAGTACAGTTCTGAGCACAATTCAAAGTGTTGGTGCTGACCTTTAAATCTCTAAGCAGCATTGGCCCTGTATACCTGAAGGAGCGTCTTCAGCCCCATCAATCAGCCTGGACACTGAGATCCAGCTCCGAGGGCCTCTGGCAGTTCCCTCACTGTGAGAAGGGAACTAGGCATAGGGCCTTCTTGGTAGTGGTGCTCACCCTGTGGAATGCCCTTCCATCAGATTTCAAGGAGATAAATAGCTATACAACTTTTAGAAGACATCTGAAGACAGACCTGTATATGGTTTTTTAATGTTTGATGTTTTATTATGCTTTTATAATTGTTGGAAGCTGCCCAGTGTGCCAGGGGCAACCCAGTCAGATGGGCAAGGTACAAATGATAAAATTATTATTACTATTATTATCCATCTCAATCTGGTCTCCCCCAGCCAAATCCTCAAATCTTGGTTGCAGCCCATGGTTTGTCTGGAGCAAGGCAAATCACCAGCTCAGGTTTATATGTAACACTAAGCAAAGTCAGTCCCTTCTGGCCAAAAACTACAGATACCACCCACTGTGGAGTGGCACCTGAAGTTACAAAGATAAAACCTAGAAATAATGGACAAATCCAGCCATCTATTATGCAAACGTAATTCAAAATAGGTTAAACTCTTGGGAAAAAAGAGATATAAAAATAATTTACGAGATGGAATACGATCTCTCTCTGTTCATTTCATATATATGCCTTATTTTGATTTCCACTCGAACACTCTATGTATTTGTAAAAGGTTTCCTGTAACATTAAAAGGCTTACAGCAGACTGAAGAGCTCCCGATAGTTCTCATCTCCTTTTCCTTCCGATACCAAGCTGTCAAGCTTGTCAATCAATTCTGCTTCCACCTGTATTAGAGAGGAAGCAATTGTAAGACAGTAGCTGCCTTTATATATTCCAAACATCAAGGAGGCTGTGGAAATTATATTTTATGGTTCATCTCTGCAGGAAGCCTGCTTTTATGAAAGGATGGATGATTTCTGCCTTCATATAAAAACATTTCCAAAGCAGCACTGACCTGATTTAAATGTAGTAAAACAATAGCTCAACCTGGAGAATAACTTGCCTCATTTGTCTCTAACACTGTCACACCACAGTATTCAAGGTCTTTTTTGACTGAGTCAAAAGTAACATGGGCTTGTTTTATTTTTGTAACCCTGTCTTCTTCCCTAGATTGCTTGTTTATTTATTTATCTTTTGGTAGAACAAGTGAGAACCTAAGAAAAATAAATCTATGGAACATTTATTCTACTGCTTTATACTACCTGCTAGCAATAGAAGACAAATGCTCTGAAAGTAACCCAATCCTTGCCATCATTCCTGAGCTAGATGTTTTCCTTCACCATTTCCAAGGTACCTTCCTGTAACATTAGTGAAAATTAAAGGGCTATACTAAATCTCAGGATCCCTCTAGACCAGGCTTCCTGAACCTCGGCCCTCCAAATGTTTTGAGACTACAATTCCCAGCATCCCTGACTGCTGGTACTGCTAGCAAGGGATCATGGGAGTTGTAGGCCAAAAACATGTGGAGGGCTGAGGTTGAGGAAGCCTGCTCTAGACACTCAGTTTCTTCTATGAAAATATTATGCATCTGTTCAGAGTATTGTTGCATTCATTAAAACTCTTTTACTATTTCTGGCAAACTACTATTTCATCAAACCACTAACTATAGCTTCACAAACAATTTTCAGTGGGGTAAGCAGCTCTTTTGATTTCATAGTCTACGAGACGCCCTGTGATATTGCTTACAAGGCCCATCAATAGCCCTTCTCACATTATCCTGCATTATTTGAAACTGCCTGCCAATAACTTACTTTTTCCAGGCACCCACACACTTTTCCAGGACTCCTGTAATTCTTTCCCCCTGTCCTAGCAGGACTATATGTGCCCCTTCTCTCTCTCTCTTTTTTAAACATAATTTTTATTAACAGGCCAATCAAATCACATTATTTCAAATCACATTAATTCCAAATTATACAGCCAGATTTTTAAATTTTGTTGGGGGTACCCATACATCAAGCTCCGAACGAGGGTCCAAACATCACTTCTATTACTGCTTTAATTAAACAGTTCTATCCAGATAGTCTCTTTATTACTTTCTTCATCTTCTTGTTGTTGTCATATATTCCTTTCTTTGCGATCTCTGATAATCTTCACAAGCAGGTTGGAAGCAAACATCGTCTGTGTGGGTTTTACACACTCCACAAGTCATATCTCATAGGGACAGCCACCATTCCCCTCCTCCTTCAAAAATTTATCTTCGGTCTGCCCTTTAGTTTTCCCAGGCTTGTCAAATATCTCATAGAGGGCTCTGCCAGGTTAAGATCGCATTCCAATCATCATTCACATTCCAATAATCCTGGTCCTCCTCCCTCAGTCTTTCTTAGACAAGCCTGTCTTGTGAGACGCCATTTAAAACTGCGTCATAGAATTTTTCCATTCTCCGATATTTACCAGTCCTCTCTTCGATCATTAATTCACCCCACACAGTTTTTGAATTCCTGCTTGTGATTAGTAAAATGCGGTGATTCTTCTTTCTTTGGGGTGTGTGGGAAAATGATTGCTTGTACATAAGAGCATGAGCAGAGTTCTTATTATTGCAGAGTGATTTTACAGCACGAGATATTGTTAAGAGCATGATGAGCGCGTGAACACCTCATGCTAGACTAATGATTGGCTCACGTAGCATAACACTCTCTTTGTCTGTGTGGGCAAGGGCAAGGTTGTATTCCTTTGATTGTTACTTTTGAGTACCAGACAGAGCAAGCGCAGTGCTGGAGGAGAGAGGATGATCTTATTTTCACTGCGCACAATAAACATTGCATGGCTAAAGCCAAAGCTTTTTCTTCAAGTCATCTTGGTGTGAGACTGATTTTCTTACTGATGTTGAGCTGGTTCTCGACAGGGGTGCAGGGTTATTAATACTCACATAAGGCAAAGAAAAGAAAAGTTTTTTCCTCCACCCCCCTTCTTCACTCCAGACATACCAGTCTCTTAGTGGCGCTTCATCACTTGATTTATTTGTCACGCCCGCCGCTCCGATCCCAGAGATCCATTAATCAGCAGTCTTATCTCTCGAACTTTGCCTGATGTATGTGCTTTAGCTTCTTTCCAATCATATATTTCCAATTATATTTTCGAACTAAAGTGAACCAGCACGCGCAGATTGGAAACAGCATCAGGAAGAGCCGACTTCACCGAGGGCTGGTGCCAAGTGGACGGCACCCCTTCTTTCGAATCCAGGGGTGCATTATGGTCACCGCTGGCAAGGCAGTCCCCCCATCTCCTTGGGGGGTCGGGAAGACTGCATACTTCCCATAGCAGCCTCTTAATTACCTCATGTGGGTCGGAGAGATGTTATTGTCGGCCATCTTCCAATGCGCCACTTGGTGGCCCCCCTATATGTGCCCCTTCTCATTATACAGGAACAAGGGTTATCATGAGATGTCTGAGAGAAATGGTGAAAAACACCTGGAAAGTCTCTATATGTGACCCACTTTCCTTATGAAATTTTATTTTGTTCTTCAGCAAGTTTTGTGGTATTCTTTATCCTGTAATTGTTTTTATGCACAACAAGCAATAATAACAACAATAAAGAGAAAGAGGAAAGATCAAAGCAAGAAAGGAAAGATATGAGGAGAGAGGCAATAGTGGTAGTATTCCAAGCAGTTGTCCTTGATCAGTATATTATTCAAGAATATGTTTTCCAAATGAGTCCACGTGAAGAGGGCAGCTGCCAATCATGTTCTTTTGCTTTGATGTATTCAACAAATGGATGTCAGACTTTAGAAAACCCACACTTCATTTCCAGATGGTGTAGGGTTCAGGTATATTTTGTTACCAGTTTTGTGGTATTCTTATAAAATATTTGTTCATGCAGATGCATTATGTAGCTAAAATTAGTTGTTCAGATATAAAACTAGCTACTCACCCAATTCTTTTGCTTTCCAGCAGCTCTTAAATAGTTACTGTTCTATTAAGATTAGAAAGGAGACAAGAGAGCAAACTGCACACCTCCAGTTGTACAGGCTTGTTTAGCACAGGACTGCATGCTAGAGGTTGTGAATGGGGCTCTCTTTTCCCCTTCTAGGCACAAATCCCCCTCTGAGCCTGGAAAATAGCCCTGCACTCAGCCTCTGTGATCAAGAAAGCCAAATACAATCTTTTTCACTTTACACTCTCTCCTTTCTCTGCACCAGTCTCTAAACCCCCACCTGCTACACTCCCCTTTTCTGTTTCCCCTCCTACATGCTTCTCTGCAACCCTAACACTTTATCTGCTGTCTGCTTTCTATGTGCATTGCCCTCTTTTACTCTGCTTCCACATCTCACATGGCTCTCACTGCTTCCCAAAATGAACCCCGTTTTCTGTCTGCATTGCTTTGGAGCTTTCTGATCCCATCCCTCTGTTAATCTTCCATCCTTTTCTCTCTTCACATCCCAAACATTTCTCAGCAACTCCCTCGTTTCATTCCACGTCTCTCTTCCTGTTTCCCCCTGCCTATTTTCTCCTCTTGCTTGCTGAGTTTGCTGGTGACAGAACACTCTTCCAGCAATTCACAAACAAGAGAACTTCAGATGCAGGTGCCCCATGTAACACGGCAGCAACACACTAGAAAACTGGCATCGCAACGTGCCTTGGGACTCTGTTGAGAAGCAGCAGTGCCAAATTTATTCCCCTGCTCCCATTCCCACTTTTGATAGCTTTGCTCTGGCCTTTTCTGTTCTCATAAAAAAAAGTGTGAAAGAGCAACCAAAATGGATTTTAGAACTCCTCCAGGAGATTTGCAAATATTGTGCGTATATTTATTTGTTCATACATGCTTAATATTTAAAAAGCTATAATGCTTCCCTTTGTAGATGTAAAACTTTCTTCCTGTAAATCAATCATGGAGAAATAAAAAAAAACAACCTGTGACATTAAAAGAGCTGAAGAGACTTCTTACCTGCTTGAAGTTGCCATTTTTCCTCTGCTCCCAGTCCATCATGTCATGAAAAATTGGGATCATGATGTTGCGGACCTCTGGCTGTGGGACCAGTGTGACACCGAGAAAGGGGCCAATCATTCCCGGAATAAAGTGAATTTTATGTTCACCTGGTAACAGAAAAATATAAATGTATTTATACAGTTCCCTTTGCATCTTTTCTTGCCACTCTTGTACAGACCATCATTCTGACAATTTAAAATATCCAATTATTCAGGCAGTGCAAGAGGTCAATCCACTTGCTTACCCTTAAAAAAATAAAATCTGGGTGCTTTTAACATGATCACAATGTTGCATTCCAATACAATAGAAGAAAGTAAAGGTTTGAAACTTGTTGGGTCAGCATATTTTTGATTTGGATTTCTATGAGTTGTTGGCATAGATTACTGCCCAAAGAACACATCCCTTCTACCTGACACTGGGTGTCAGGACGTCATGTATTTGCCATACAGAGCAGAACTTGCATATTCAACATTTCAGTCACCTTGGAAAGATATAAATAGTTTCACTTCTGAAGTTACGTTAGGATATTTCATAGGGTTTCTTCTGGAACACTGCTGATGTCAATTCAGACTACCAGCTGTTGAAACTTTGGAACATATAGTGCTGTAGTGCAGTGTATATAATTGCCCTAGACAGAAAGGAATGAGCCAAATCCCATACAGTTGATGGATGGCCAGCATGATTTAGAATAATGAAGGTGGATGAAGAATGTCAGATAGCAGATAAATTGTCTACTCTGCTGTTATAATGTTGAGTGGAATTGGAAATGAGTAGGAGCTCTCTCTTTATGCTGTGTGTGTTATTGTGATAGTGTTATAATTTTTACAGTAGAAAATATTGGATATTGTAATGGATTGTACTATTATTTTGTTTTAATTGTATTTTAAGTGGTATACTATTGTACCATTGTATGATCTACTTATACTTATGGCTAAACAATACATATTTGGAATAAATATAGACGTTAAGATAAAATTGGAAGGCAACTTTACCTAGATTCTGCCACATACTGAACAGTTCATACGCCATCATCACCCGCATGTCACCATACCTGGAACAGAGGCAAAGACACAGACCTTGAGAGAATTAAATGCAGCAAAGTGTTAGCTATTCAAAACAGGTTTTCTTTAATGGACAAGCAATATTTAGGATTAAAAGCAATGGTGTCCACACACAAGTGGAATGGACTCTCACTCTGTAGGAATTTCCTCTCTTCCTTCCTGCAGCTCCCCCTCCTTCCATTTGCTCCAAACACTTGGGAGCAGACTTGGGGAAGTGAGGGAAGAGAAAGAGGGGGAACCCATTCAAACAACATTGGATTTGACTGTTAGATTGCATTTTATGGAATCTCAGGTGCTTTTTCTCATTCTTGTAATATATAAGAAATAGGGTGATAAATATGAGCCTTTTTTCTCAAACACTTGAGGATGGAAATTAAATGTCCTTACTTGTCCAGTATCTTTTTACGCTTTGCTGGAGTAACAGATTCTAGCTGCAGGCTGGGCTGATTTATAAACAAGACTGACAAACTGAAATAGGAGTTCCACACCTAGAAATCAGAAAAAATTAATTAATCATAAAAGACAAATATGTATACTGGATATAAACTTTGGGTGGTAGCCTTGCTAGTTCTACTCAGAGTAGACCCATTGCAGTTAATTGCCCTGACTAACTTAGGTTCATTAATTTCAGTGGGATTATTCTGAGCAGGACACAGCTGAACATATCCTTTGTTCACAAACATGCAGCAAACAAATTTTACCCCCAAATCAGTTTATTCTTCCAAAGGTGTTATACGGAATCCTAACATAATCACAATGGCACCAACTCAGATGTAACGATTAGTTCAAAATACGGTATATGCTGTTTCTGGAAAGAGATGCAATGCTAAGGATGTGATAATTTTACAAAGGGGTTAATGGCATTCCTTACCTTAAAATCAAAATCTGTTTCTGTGAAATTCTTGTGCAGTGCAGGGGACAGAAACTGAACTGTTGTAACTATTATACTGTAATAAGAAAAGAGACTACTGTTATGTACTGAAGTTCTCACCCTGGGCCAGCAGGGGGATACTGTAGATACTGCAGGGGGGTACCTTCATACTGCAAATGAAGGATCGAAAGTGACGTTCAGTGATTGGATAGTTTTAGAAAGTTGCAACAGTTACGATTGTTCTGGAGCTCTATATAAGCAGGCTGACTGAGCTCCTCAGTTCAGTTCTGTTCCAGCTTACAAATAAAGAGCTGCTTTGGAAGAATCGCTGTGTCGTCTGATATGTTCACCCACAACTTAACAACTACATTGCGGAAATGTTTGTAAACACACAAGTATGCTTTATTTGAACCGGCATTTAAGTTTTTTTAGGCCATTTGTCAGCCTATTGGTCTATCTAGCTTTATACTGCTTGAAAGCAAGTCTTCAGGCTTTCAGACAAGAATCTTTCCCAACCCTACTTGGAGAAGGTGAGACTGAACCCGAGATCTTCTACATGAAAAGCATGTGCTCTTCCACTGAGCTGCAGTCCTTAGTAACCCGAAGAGATGTCACAAAACAGAAGGGGACCATGACTATTTCTATTTCTGTTAACGACTGCGATGGCACACAAACCTGGGCCCATTTAAAGATCATAACCTGAGAGGGCACATGTTAGAGAAAAGTCTCCCTAAGGCAGGGGTGTCAAACTCAAATTCATCGGGGGCCGCATCAGCAGTTTGGTCACCCTCAAAGGGTCGGTTGTATCTGTAGGACTATGTGTAAAGTGGAGGTTTCCTGTGTAGAACGGCCGGCGCCGCTAGAGGGCAGATGTTCTCTGGCTTATAGGCTGCCGCGCATGCGCTGAAGAGGCAGCTTTCTTGTGTCAAAAAAGAAGAAGAAGCAAGAATAAAAGGTGAAGGCTGGCGGCCGGCGGCGGCTACACGGGCCACATGACGAGGTCTGGCGAGCCGGATTCGGCCCACGGACCTTGTGTTTGACACCCGTGCCCTAAGGTATATCACCCCCAAACCTGCTAGAACTTTAAAGGTTACAACTTTAAAGCAGGGGTGAGTAATGTGTGGCCCTCCATATATCCTTAGACTACAACTTCCATCAGCCTAAACCAACATCGTCTATAGGCAGGGGTTATGGAACTTGCAGTTCAGCATTATTGGGGAGGGGGGGGGAGGCAAAAGTCAGTCACACCTGTTTTAAAGGTTTAAAAACAGCACCATGAATTCCAGACAAGAATCCTGCATCTAGAGAAAAAGCATATCATTTTCAAGGAAAAAAAAACCCAAAATATTTGAGCATTCTAAATTACGTGTGCACTCACTTGCTGGTGAGCAATCTCATCACCATCCAATCCCGAGGAAAGACACTCATCTTCATCAGATTTCGAAATACGCAGAAAGTCTTTAGCAGAAATTCCTAGCAGAAAGGAAGAAACTGTTGTACTTTTCCGTGTATAACATGACCCCTTGTATAAGACGACCCCTATTTTTGGAAGCCCTCAACAGTTGTTGAGCCTTTTTTGTAAGTTCGCTGAGTCATTGAGCAGCTTTTCTACGCTCTGGCTGACGGAACTGGTGCCGTAATACACAACATACTGGCACTCACCAAATACTCTTCCTAAGCCAGGAAGAGTGGGTAAGCAGCCTCCCCTCTGACATTTTCCTGCTACTGCCGCAGCACCAGCTTACTTAGCATATTAACTCATGTATCAGACGACCCTCAGTTCATCACAAAAAATAAGAAAAAGGTCATCATACATGGAAAAATATGGTAATCAATGGCAGAATTGTAGGCAAACCATTATTCTATTTGCTGTAATTTTATCTTTTTTGTTTGACTACTGCAACACTGCTACCCTTATAGGAGAGGGTGGCCACCTGATGTGCCTGTGTCACAATATTCCTGTGCAGGATAGTGCTACAGGTATTCTCGTTCTAAACCATTTAGGTCTTAAAAAGTAACAACTAGCACTTTGAATCTAGATTCATAATCAGTGAAGCCGATATAAAAGAGGAGCCACGTGCTAAAAAAACTTCAAGTCAAAACTTTAGCTCCCCCCCTTTTTTAACCAGCTGCAGTTTCTCATCATTTTCAAAGGCCCCTTGCAGAGTGTGCAGGAGTAATTCAACCTTGATTCAACTATTGTTTTTGTACCATGTTCAGTGCTTTCCTTCTCCAGAAACTTGCCTGGCCACAGCCACCACCTCAGAATCCAGGAGGATTCATTTATTGCTAACCCAATTTTCAAGGAAATAGTAACCTCTTCTAAAAACAAGCCACATCTCTATCACTGAGGCCATCATTCTACTTATCAGAAGCAATTGTCTCTTGTCGGGATTACATTTCAAATTGTTAGTTCACATCTAATCTATTCCTATTCTCAGGAATAGATTCAGAACCTCCACAGCCTCCCTGAACAGGAGACAGAGTTGGGTATCACTGATATATTGATGACATCATATTCCAAATGTCCAGAGACTTTTCCCAAGTTGTTTCATGTATGTCAGAGGTGAGATAACCCCACCCAACAAGCTGGATGCTGTTGTAAACAGATTTCACCTGGCCCTCTGAGCACCCTCCCAGTCTTCACTTCTGCAGGGGAAGGGAATCTGGAGCTAGGCAAAGTGTGAAACTGCAGCTCCTTCCTCTGCGAAAGAATTTGCGGCAAGAAGATCAAAGCAGAGGGGGAAATGTCTCAGGACACCTACCTAGCAAATATGCTGAAAGCAAGCCAGGCATTTTGCAATTGCAATTGCTCCTGAAAACTGCATACATGATTTTTGAAGTTATAGTTTGTATAACTGTAAGGTAAAGGTAAAGGACCCCTGTTTGGTTAAGTCCAGTCAAAGGTGACTATGCGGCACGGCACTCATCTAGCTTTCAGGCTGAGGGAGCTGGCGTTTGTCCACAGACAGGTTTCTGGGTCATGCAGCCAGCATGACTAAATTGCTTCTGGCACAACGAACACTGTGACAGAAGCCAGAGCGCATGGAAACGCTGTTTACCTTTCCACTGCTGCGGTACCTTTTTATCTACTTGCATTGGTGTGCTTTCAAACTGCTCGGTTGGCAGAAACAGGGACAGGGCAAAGGAAGCTCATCCCACTGCACAGGTTCAAAATGCCAATCTTCTGATCCGCAAGCCCAATAGGCTCAGTGGTTTAGACCACAGCACCACTTAATATGCAACAGATAAATATTGAAAATCATTCTGAAAACTTGTGATATAGTCCACTGCTGCTATTTTTCATCAGCTCTACTGGTAAAATATATATGATTAGGGTTGGTTCTTAGCTTACCTTTAATTCATCCTTGCTTTGGAAATTCTCCAGTAAATGTTGGAAATGAGTGTCAGACATCTGACGAAGTAGAGACAAAAGACAGGACACATATTCCCCCTGCCAATCCCAATGAAGAATTATTTTATTAGAATGATCACATGTTCAATTCATATAACAAAAAATACCTTTGGGGTAGAGGGAAAAGGAGTAAGGGGTGAAAATGTTTCAATACTTGTGAAAGCAAAGCACATGTGTATGGATTTTAAAGTACTTGTCTTGATCATTTCAAATTAAGATTTCTATTTGGTAAATTCATACTGAGTAGTCTATTTTGTTGAAGAGGCATAATATCAATTAAAAAAACAACATAGGAAATTATTTAGTCCAATAAATTCAGGATGGATAAAGTTAGGGTAAGAATTTGATTTGTCTCCCTCCAGTGGAAAAGGGAAAAAAAGGAATATAATTTCTCCCTGCCACCCCCACGCAGAATTTAAATAATCCAGCCTCAAATAGTTTGCAATTCTCTCTAGATTAGGGCTCTGGTGCTTTCTATAGCCTTCTCAGCATGTGATGTAATATCATTTTCTCTTCTATAAAGATTCATAATTTTGACTAATTAGAAAAAACAGGACAAATTGTATAAAAGCTTTCCAGGGATAAATAGAATAATAGTCTCCTTCAGTGAGGAATTACTTAGCATTTTATTATGGTGCCCACTGATAACTTTCAATTACGGCAGCCAATGACTAGCAACTAATTCACAATATGATCTATGCTCCTTTGAGTAGCTAAGTAAATGAGTGGCACCATGGCGGCTGTGCTTAACTTTACCACTGGAATGAAGGGCAAGGTTTTCAGTTTTGAAGTAGGTAAAAGTTCATGCAGGAAAGGTGGAATAAGGTGAAATGCTGTGTTGAGGGAAAGGGAGAAGGTTAGATAAGAAGGAAATAGAACCTGATTGTTAGTTACTAACAGTGATTTCAGCTGTGCACTGTGGGCAACGTTGTCCTCTTACCGCCTCCTGAGATTGTGATTTACTCATGATAGTAAGTAAAGTTTGTAAAAGTACATCCAGGAGGCTCTCCACCATCATTTCTACCTCCTCAATGACATCTGTCTCCTACAGTAAGCAGTTTAAAAAAGCAGACAGTTATCATCCTATGGAATGGAAATGGTATGCCGAAGGTATTCAGTGGGTCCAAAATGCTGCCCACACATTATTATCTAAGATGGTCCAGTTGAATCTGTAAAAGTTGCTTAATATAGACCCTTCAGCTCTTAAGAGTTTGTATCCAAACTAATTTCCGAAATGTATAACTCAAAGAAGGTTTTCCCCCTGAAAATAGCAATCACTACATTAACTGGATAATTTTAGAATAATCATTTTATCATTAGTAGATAGGTAGCCGTGTTGGTCTGCCATAGTCAAAATAAAAAAATTCTTTCCAGTAGCACCTTAAAGACCAACTAAGTTAGTTAGTTCTTGGTATGAGCTTTCGTGTGCATGCACACTTCTTCAGATACACTGAAACAGAAGTAGCCAGATCCCTTCTCACTATATAGAGGGATCTGGCTACTTCTGTTTCAGTGTCTTTAAGGTGCTACTGGAAAGAATTTTTTCATTTTATCATTGCCATTATCTGTTTGATCCTGTAAAACTGAGTACCCAAACTGGACCCAACATTTTCATGGACAATTTTGGAACTAATGCAGGGACTTAGGAGAATGAATGTCTAGGGCATAATGTAGTCTGAATGCTGTGTGTCACAAGCATAAAATCTTAGCAATTTCATGATTCTGCTAAAGTAGGAGCACAATCCTACTTTGTTCAATGGGACTATTCCTTGATAATTGTGCATAGGATTGTAGCTTTGGGAAATCTTTTAAAGGATCAAATTTTCCTTTTCAATGATAACAAAAGCACTGATCATACAACCATACATATCTACAGTTTCGCCGTTGCTACTGTGTTGTACTGCATATGCACAGCCCTCACAGGTAATAATTATATGGCAAATTCCTACTCGACATGTCCCAAAATTCAGTATACACCTGTGGAAAGTAGGCCACAAATAGCTGTACACAATTCATAGTTCAAATTCTTAGGAGTGTAATACAAAGGCAGGCATATAATTTACCACAGAACTAGTTTTGATGATGGAGAAGATACTACTGAGGATTCCAGAGCAGATAAGCAATTCTTTTTGCTGTCTAAGGTGAAGATGAATATGATGAAGAACCACAGGTAACAGGATGCGCCGGGATTCTAGAAGTGCGAAACAAAAGGCAACATTTTCTTACGAGAGAGTTTCAGCTATTGGTATAAGAAGCCTCATTGTTATTCAAAGGCATGCATGTAAAAATGAAAAAGCTAGCATTAATAATAGACAAAGGCACAATAAAATTCACTTAATTGGCCCCTTTATAAACAGCATGCCAGCTTAATTAGGGACTGCCAGGAAACAAAGTTTGAGTGGAATCCATTTTTTACTCAAATTCAAATTCGAAACAAAGAATTAATTTACACAGTGTTACAAAAGACATGCATAATTTCCATTGCAGTGAATAGGATTAAAACCACGTGTGAATTGTCAATTTACCAGTGGCAATAACCTGCTGGTGTTTAATGTTGGTTTGTACAGGAGTGGAGTAAGCCAAAGGTCACATGAGACAGCAGCACAATAGATGGCACTGGCAACTGTCTACTAGACCTTAAATAGAAATGGCACACTGGCTGTACATGAAGTCAAAACATACCGGGTGAATTAATTCAGGTTAGCTTGGACAAACCAATATATACCTTATTAATAACATTCCTCTGTTACCTACTTATTTGAACATGAGCATTGGCAAGTCAACTGATATCTTCTGTACAACACTGACAAGTGTATAGAATGTCTGGTGTATAAAATGTTTTACAATCTTTTGTTACATTGGCTCCCAGTACGTTTCCAACGCGGGTGGCACTGTGGGTAAAACCTCAGCACCTAGGGCTTGCCAATCTCATGGTCAGCAGTTCGAATCCCCACGGTGGGGTGAGCTCCCGTCTTTCGGTCCCAGCTCCTGCCCACCTAGCAGTTCGAAAGCACCCCTAAGTGCAAGTAGATAAATAGGTACCGCTTTATAGCGGGAAGGTAAACGGCGTTTCCGTGTGCTGCGCTGGTGCCGGCTCGCCAAAGCAGCTTCATCACGCTGGCCACGTGACCCGGAAGTATCTCCGGACAGCGCTGGCCCCCGGCCTCTTAAGTGAGATGGGCGCACAACCCTAGAGTCGGACACGACTGGCCCATATGGGCAAGGGTACCTTTACCTACCTACGTTTCCGAGCACAATTCAAAGTGTTGGTGTTGACCTTTAAAGCACTAAACAGCCTCGGCCCAGTATACCTGAAGGAGCATCTCCACCCCCATCGTTCTGACCAGACACTGAGATCCAGCGCCGAGGGCCATCTGTCGGTTCCCTCCCTGCGAGAAGCGAGGTTACAGGGAACCAGGCAGAGGGCATTCTTGGTAGTGGCGCCCACCCTGGGGAACACCCTCCCATCAGATGTCAAAGAGATAAACAACTATCTGATGTTTAGAAGACATCTGAAGGCAGCCCTGTTTAGGGAAGTTTTTAAATGACTGATGTTTTAATGTATTTTTAATCTTTGTTGGAAGCACCCAGAGCCACCCAGATGGGTGGGGTATAAATTATTATTATTATTATTATTATTATTATTATTATTATTATTATTATATCGGAGATGGCTTAATAATAATTATGTGGGGCATACCAGGAGAGGCAGTCCTGTAAGTATGAGGGTCCTAGGCCGTATAGGGCTTTAAAGGTTAAAACGAGCACCTGTGAACCAATTCTAGTTTTTGTCCACATTTAGTTGTATTAATATGTAATGAATTAGATTATTAGATGTAAATAGATTAAAATGAATAATGCTCTCTTACCCGAGAAAGAAAACAAGCGACTATCTACAGTACGAGCTATAGACTGCAATTTAACGACATCCATAGATTGTCCAATATGCACTGTACTGGGCATACTCCCAAGAGTTCCTCGCACAAACTCTGCGACTTCCTGTACTGTGAACATCTGCAAAAGCTCGTCGAATATCGCAGGGAAGGAATTTAACAGAGCAGCCTAAAATGAAAATGAAGAAATATGAGACCTTTAATGCACAGATATAAAACATCATGGGTTTTAGGGAACACAAATGATGCTACGTATTTGAAGGTAAAGCATGAAATCCAGACTAAGGCTCCATCTCTATATAGCATTGTTGTTTCTAGGACATGAGTATATCTGGCACATTAAATCAAGTTATCTTCTGGAAGTCTGGATATAGTAATGCATGATCATATGGGAACAGCATCTCCAACTAAGGTAAGAGGAAGGAAATGAAAGACTGCCAGATTGCTCCACCTGTTTCTGGCTGTTTTCAGAATGCACATTAAGAAATCTATGTTTTTATGGATTTGCTAATTTCATCTTGGATTTATGCTTTGATAGAGACCATGGAGACACTTCAACTCCCCCCAAAAGTTTATTAAAAGGTATACAAACTGTAACTTAGCTGCAACACATTATTTAGCCGGGGTTTTTCTCTCTCTTTGGGTTCAAGAAGAGAGCATGTTTATGTGGCATATGTGTCCAATCATGCAAATAACAGGCACTGAAAATACTTCTATGGCAATGCAGTATTTTCAATTGGTACTCTTGTCTCTTAAATGGTTGCAAGATCTCCGAATAAGACAAAACAATCACATGGATATAGAATCCCCCCGAGTAGAATTCTGTTCATGAAATACACCCACAGGAGTGATAAGATAGAATGGGCAATATCCAACTAACCTGTTCCATCAGCACAAGATTTTCCACTTGCAAAATGGAACTTCCCCCTCTTCTCCCCTACCTGCATTCCCTCCTATCTTTTGGAGCAGATTTGAGTAGAATGTGGGATGTGCATGGGGAGAGAAGTTCCATTGTGCAAGTGGAAATCTGCACCGACCTAAGTTAGTTGGATACTGTCCATTAACTAACTTTCTATTTTTTTCCAATGTCCCCAGCATACTTCCTCCCTTCTCCCACCAACCTCTGTCTCCCAGTCCACCTTTATTCTGTTCCACATTCTCTTCCTGCTTCCGCCAGTGCTGCCCAATGTCAGTTTGCTCTTCTGAGGCAGAACAGGCAACCATCACTACTGAATCAGTCAGAAGAGGCTTCATTGGCTTGGCAAGAAGCCAGAGAGGGAGGAAAAAGGACGGGGGGGGGGGAGTCCAACCAAACAGCTACAGTACAGCTGGGAAGTGGGATGGATGAATGAGGAATGGGCCGCAGGGCTGAGGCCCAAATGAAAATGTAATGAAGTCCAGTAGTGCCCCATGCTTTGAGAAACACTGATCCAGCGTTTATCCTGAGAACTTTTCCTCTTTCATTCACCAGTGCAGTTAGTAAGTAAATCCAACACATTGCCCTTTAATTACCAAAATAATAATGTAAACCCAGTTTCCAGTATTTTCCACTTCTCAATGTCAGTTATACATTCTTTTACCCCATCTTTCTTTCATTTTCTGTGTGAACTTCAGTACTTTCCTTTCTTC
Source organism: Podarcis vaucheri (assembly GCF_965113315.1). Classification (NCBI taxonomy): domain Eukaryota; kingdom Metazoa; phylum Chordata; class Lepidosauria; order Squamata; family Lacertidae; genus Podarcis; species Podarcis vaucheri. Next base: position 78,400,540 of record NC_138760.1, on the reverse strand, counting down.
CGTCCTTTTACTATCCACTTGTTTTATTTCACTCAACCCAATGTATTATTGAATTTCCTCCTTTACAAGACTAAATTCTCCTCAAAGTTATTGCTGCAGTTCTCCTCCACTAGAAACAAACAAATTTCTGGTGCTCATCCAAATCTGGCATCTAATAAAACTGCTATCATATTACCTCCTCCAATCTCTGTATGCTTGTCGGTCTTTGAATCCTTGCACAAGGAGAAAAACCTTGGGAGGCTGAAAGATGGTGTCCATACACCATAGACACCAAATCCATAGACACCAAATCCACATACAGCACAAATTCTGAGATCTGAGTTTTAGATAGGTAGGCATGGTCTGCAGGCAGGACAGATTCTAAGTACCTCTCATTTAAGAATTCAGCCCTGCTTCTTTATCTACCAACAAACCTGTGCTTAAACTACAATGCTATGAAGTCTGAGCACATCTGTGATCCATGGAGATGATAAAAGGACTAGTTTCGCCTGTGGCTATTGAGATCTAGAAGATCTTTGGGCAGCCGGTAGAGTGGGGGGAGAGGAGGTGTTCTCAAAGGATGATGTTCCAAAAAAGCATTGTACCTTCCTCCCGGAGCCAGGCAGAAGCTTCCCAAGCTTTGGGAAGGGGGAACATCCCTCCTTCCCAAAGGGGAACATTTAGGGGATTAGCCTAGTCCCCCTAGTCCACTGACTACACACCACTGATGTCTAGATACTCTAAATGATGGTGCCCTTGCTCATGAAACTCTCTGTGTGTGTACAATTGCTATAGAAGTCCAACATAGTCACATCTGGATTCAAAAAAGGAATCTTCTTAAAAACAAGGAGATTGGTAAAGAAAATAAGTTGAAAAGGAATAAGAGGGTCAAATCTCTCCAGAATGCCTGTTCTTAACCCCCAACATGTGCAAATGTGCAAATGTGCAGACCCCTGGAGAGGTGATCACGGTCATTTTGCTCCTCCCTGATCATTTTGCTTCTGTGCTGAGCTGCAGTTCATGTCTCAGAGAGAGATAAACCATGTGCCTGAGTTCAGATGACATATTAAACCAAACTACAGTTTAGCTCAGTGAAGCACAGAAGCAATATGATCAGGGAGGAGAAAAGTGGTTGCAATATTCTCTCTGGGAGCTTGCTCCTCTGAGCTAAGCTATAGTTTGGCTTAACATTATGTGTGAACAAGGATACTGTCTCCGTTCACAGATTTTGCAGGACTTTGTAAAACCCATCCAGAATGATAAAAGACAGAAGTGTATACAGGATACACAACCATTCCTCAATTATAAATTACTTCTTCTCAAAGAACAGCAGTCAGGGGATCACATTTATTTATTTGCTGCTGCAAGCTATAGTTTGTTCAATCACTAGATTGAATAAACACATCTTACTCTGCAGCTTAATCAACTAATAATCACCGAGGGAGGAAGTTAAGGACATACTTTTTTATTTATTGAGGCCATTTTAATAGTGGCATATTGGTATAACAGAGAATTAAAAGAAAATATCAATGATCGCATTTTATTCCAATAATTTTAAGTTCTCTGAAAAAGGTTAGATTTAGGTAAAATAATATACACATTTATTTAATACAGTGGTGCCCCGCAAGACGAACGCCTCGCAAGACGGAAAACCCGCTAGACGAAAGGGTTTTCCGTTTTGGAGGCGCTTCGCAAAACGAATTTCCCTATGGGCTTCCTTCGCAAGACGAAAGCCCATAGGGAAATCTCCGGGACAGTGGGAAAGCGCAGCGCGTCTTCCCCACTGTCCTCGGACCTCCTCCGAAGGCTGGCGGTGGGGCGGAGAGACCTCCTTCCGCCGCCAGCCTTTGGAAGGCTGCTCCGAAGCCTGGCGGTGGGGCGGAGAGACTTCCTCCCGCCGCCAGGCTTCGGAAGGATGCTCCGAAGGCTGGTGGTGGGAGGAGGGCTCTCCGCCCCACCACCAGGCTTCGGAAGGCTGCTCCGAAGCCTGGCAGCGGGAGGAGGTCTCTCTGCCCCACCACCAGGCTTCGGAAGGCTGCTCCGAAGGCTGGCGGCGGGAGGAGGTCTCTCTGCCCCACTGCCAGCCTTCGGAAGGCTGCTCTGAAGCCTGGCAGCGGGAGGAGGTCTCTCCGCCCCACCGCCAGCCTTCGGAAGGCTCCTCCGAAGCCTGGCGGTGGGGCGGAGAGACCTCCTCCCGCCGCCAGGCTTCGGAAGGCTCCTCCAAAGGCTGGCGGTGGGGCGGAGAGACCTTTTCCCCGCGCCAGCCTTCGGATGGCTGTCCTGAAGACTTGCGGTGGGAGGAGGGTTTTCCTTCCCACCGCCAACATTCAGAATGCTGTTCTGAATGTTGGTGGTGGGGAGGAAAAACCCTCCTCCCACCGCAAGCCCCGGGAACAGAGGAGAAGCACTGCGCCCCTTCCCCTCTGTTCCTGTACCTGTCCTGAAGGCTTGCGGTGGGGAGAAAAGCCCTTCTCCACACCGCCAGCCTGGCAAGCGGTTTCCATTGGAACACATTAATTGATTTTCAATGCATTCCTATGGGAAACCGTGCTTCGCAAGACGAAAAAGTCGCAAGAAGAAAAAACTTGTGGAACGAATTAATTTCGTCTTGCGAGGCACCACTGTACATTCAATTAAATTAATGAATGAATCAGTTAAGGCAATCATTCATTTGATGAGCAGTTCTTTAATTAGTTGACAGTCCTAGTTTTTTTTATGTGTACCCAGCCCTTCTGCCAAAGGGCTCAGAGCATCAGCATTTACACACCCACGACAACCCTGTGAAATAAAGTTAGTTTGAGAAATAATGACCTGTTCCAAGCCTACTGATCCAACCCCACTTTAAGGTTTATCTTCATATATAATACATTTCTCTGTTATACACACGTGAAAAAGCAATTATGGAAAATTAAAAAGGAATCAATATTAAGTAATCCAAAAAGAATTGTATAAGGTCATCCAAAATGAAATGAAGATAAATAAATGCAAATTTCCATTTCACCTTGCATCCTACATCCCTATCTGAATAATCGTTTTATTCTATAATTTCTTATACCTTGGAATGTATAAGAGTCCTACAATACATTCACAAATTATATTGTTAAAATAAGAGAACAAACTGAAGCTAAATCCTGCCAAGATGAAGGCACTCCTGGTCTAAATAGAGTTGCACACCCCCTGAAGGAACAGATCAAAAGTCCACAGATACTCGTTGTCAAGGCTCCCTGCTGCAAGCTTCAGCTGGTGTCCCAGCGACAAGCCATTTCTAAATTGGGAAAGCCTTGCCATGGGAATCCAAGCTCTTCTAATCTCATGTTTAGACTACTGAAATGTACATTGTGCTTCCTTTGAAGGCACTCTGGAGGCTGCAGCTAGTGAAAAATTATTCCATCTGATTGTGGGCTGGTAATTCTGTACACAGTCATATAACCCCAATTTTGCAGGATCTGTGCTGGCTGCCTATATTCTACTGGTCTAATTCAGTGTTTTAGTATTAGTACTGAAAGCTCTTAATCACCTAGAACTCTGATGGGCTTTTGTTGGAAGGTAAAAACATTTTTCTTCTCCTTGTCTTTTAAAGTTAACTCACACTAGTAGCCAAACTACTAGTTGTATGGTCTTATGCTGTTGTTCTAATACTATTTTATTCATTAGGCTTTTCTAACATCTACTATTTTGCAAAGTTGTTTGCTTACTATGCATTTGGACACCTCTCAATATATGACAACCATATTTTGCATGATGGTTTCTGAGACCCAAGGCAAAGCCTTTGGTCTGCATATCATTTTAAACAAGATGGCACACTGACCCTTTCAAAACTGCACTGATTTGTTGGTTTCTTAAGATTTTCAAGCGATGCCAGGTACAAGGCTGCTAGTTTGTTTATAATTTTTGCTCATTCTATATTTGTGTATTGTTGGAAACTATCCTAGGATCATGTTGACATGATGAAGGGCAGTTTACAAATTTGGAGAAATAAATTAAAAGACTGACTGAAGCCAAAAGGCTGGCACATACCAGCCCTTCCTTCCCCTCCTCCTACACAGACAGGAAAAGGACTTTGCCAATGTTTACTTTCACTTTCCCCTCATCTCAACTTTGGCTTGTTTAACTAACAAGGATGTACAGACATACCTCGAGTTACAGCCACTTCAGGTTGTGTCTTTTCGGGTTGCGGACCGCCAAAACCCAGAAGTACTGGAACGGGTTACTTCCGGGTTTTGGCGGTCACGCATGCGCAGAAGCGCCAAATCGCAACCCGCGCGTGTGCAGACGCGGGTTGCAAACGTGCATCCCGCATGAATCAGGTTTGCAACCCGAGCGTCCACTGTACATAATATTTCAAACATTTCAAGGAAGTTGAGCTGAAAGATGGGCACAGACTTCTGCTAAGGTTTTGATTATTTATAACATTTCATAATATTTTTCGTTCCATTTATTATTTCAAAATGACCTAAATGCAGAAGAAACGCAAAAACATAACCAAAATAATGCAAGTAGATAACAACCAAATATTGTAGGAAGTAGTCAATCCCTTGACTTATTAAGTGCATATAGTATAACGTATGCAAAATCAAATTCATATTCATGAGCAAAAGGCATCATCTTTAGTGGTTTATGTATTCAGAAATTGGAGCACCAGAAGAACTGTAATTAGAGAGAACACATTGCTGTATGGTTCCAACACCAAAGGAAATCTTAATATAATGCAGGGGGAGGAGAGTCCAGTCCAAAATTGATTCCCCCTTTGTTACTGTTTCTTGTGACTAAATTAATATTTAATTATCACTGAGAATAAAGTATAACCAAGATTCAACTTTTCTGGTCTTCTAATAACGATTTTTGTTATTACGACTTTTCATGCCCATGCCACTATTAGACACTCTTTGTACCATGAGATGATGTCCAGTAACCTATAACAGCTGAACCGTTATCTTCTCTCTAATCACTGGTTCTCACAATCAAGCTGATTCATGCAGACAGTTTAGTGCCCTTTATATTAAATTTCCAGTGCTGTGAAAACCACCTGGTAGTTGCAAACATTGAACTGTGCAGTGTATTTGAGTTCTAAGTGCAGAGAAATGGATTGGGTGGGGGACAACAGTCACTGGGTACATCCATGATGAAAGGTTGTGCAGGATACGGGGTTAACTACTTACAGAATTAAACGACGGCCTTGAAGTACCACCACATTTTTGTGGGGTACATGTCCCTGCTCCGCTCACCTGTCCTCCAGGCTGAGGGGCCTATGGGGCAGTTAGGGTCAAAGGGCAACACAGTGGCAAGTGGGAAACAAAAAAGTAAACTTTTGAAGTATTTAAACAGGTCAAGTTTCACGAATATATAACCTCCTCACGTATCAATGTGTAACTGGTGAAAAAGGCAGAGTTGGCAGAGACCAGCGCCATCAAGAGTTGTCCCTTCTCAATGGCTTCAAAGCATAAAATAACAAATAATACAGCAATTAGACTCGTCTTGGTCATGTTAATGAGCATGTGATTCAAGCACATGGCTAAAGTGGGAGTTACCAAAGATCCTCAAGAAGCGTTTTCTCACAGAGTTCCATCATCATTTTCACTTACAGCCCACCCTTCACCAAATGGTCCCAGGGCAGCTTACAGAAATACACAATTAAAATAAGTACAATTAAAATAATAAAAAACTACAAAGACAGCCAATATCAGAGTAATAAAAGAGTGGCACAGATTCGTATTGCAGGAGGAGGGAAAACAGAGATAGATTCAAACAAAGGTCTGGGAAAAGGGTGGGGTGTGTCTTGCCCAATTGCTGGAAAATGTACAATGATGGTGCAAGATGCACCTCTGAGAAGAAGTCATTTCACAACCTAGGGACCACCATGCCATTGTTTCATTGCTCAGATGTTTCAATTGTGAGCACTATTGCTGTGACAACCATCACAGCTTGGTGGTATTTCTATAGAGAAATGTTTGCTGAAGACAAAACATTAATAGGACTTACCTACTTGACTAGTATTATGTCTCAACATGTGGTAAAAAGTGGACAGTTGATATAAGACTGTAGAATATGTGTGTGTGTGTGTGTGTGTGTGTGTGTGTGTGTATATATATATATATGCAGGTTTCGTAGAGTGGCACAGATTCGTATTGCAGGAGGAGGGAAAACAGAGATAGATTCAAACAAAGGTCTGGGAAAAGGGAAATCTACGAAAGCATATATATATATATATATATATATATATATATATATATATATATATATACACACACACACACACACACACACACACACACACACACACATATATATACTATATTTTAAACCCAATAGAAAAATAGGCATATCTTAATGCTATGGGTTTTTTGTTTTTGTTTTTTAAATGATTGTTATGTGATTAATCTCAAAAATGTGATGAAATTACAGATTATTCCGCAAGGCAGTTGTTTTGTATAGTTATTTCTGTTGTATTAGTATTTTTACGAATGCTGGTTGTTAACTAGCAAAACTGCTGTTGTTGCAAACAACACCTTCCCATTGTTGAAATAACCCCTCTCCTAAGGAATGAATGATATATGTACACTAAGCTACACCTGCTATAGTATGCAGATACTTGTTACAATAGGTTTACTACACATGTAGTGCCTCGGATCATAACAATTTAGCAGTACACCATAAGAAGCTGAACTGCGTAATGTGCTGCTAGTTTAAAGCAAGGATAGAATAATCTGATACTCAGTAATAATATGTAACAAATATTATAGACAAAGGATGTTTAGACAGAGGATGATTTTATGGGTTTATAATTATCATGCAATGTACAACTTTCCAATAGCAGTTACTATAACGAATAGCTTCAGTCTGAACTACTACTGCTTTTGTCATTATTGATTACACTCCCTTCATGCCAATTCTGAAACTTTCTTACAAGCAAGGCATTAAATCAAACACCAAAGGGAATTAAAATGCCTGCTTGCCCCTACATACTTTAATGCAAGGTAGCAGCTCTCCATCTCTGAACTGGTGCAGATCTACTTCATAAAAGGGTTCCAGTACAATTTACAAGTAAGGCTATTACCTGAGCAAAGCTTGCAACAACTGCACCCACATGCACAAACTATTTGCCTGTTTCACACACAGAGTTTAACAGAAGCACTGAATATTTCCAACCTGTGTAAAGAGGAGAGTCTCTGAGCTCCTGCTGTCCAGACTAAGCACAAATCTGATTGACTGGAAAAGCTCTTGGATGCTGGCTCTGAACTGTTCCTCTTCCATTCCACAAGTTGCTCTGGAGTAAAGGATCCGAGACTGCACAATGAACTTGAAAAGATATTCCAAGGCCTTAAGGAGTAGGAAGTGAATCAGTACAACAAGAGAAAAAGAAAAGGAGCTTAGAAAGAGCCAGAGAGGGAAAAATTAGATATATTATTAATAATTCTTCATTTTCAAAAAATGGATATGTATTTCATTAGTTAAAACCTGTAAAGAAAAAAGTTACTTAAAAAAGTTAGTTTTCACTGCCCACCAAAAACAAAGCAGCAAAAATAAAACAAAAACCCAAAAACAATATCAAACACCCATAAGAACACTCTAAAAGGCCTGGACAATTAAAATATTTTATACCGACACCAAATAATTTAGGTTCAGTACCAGCAAACCTTATGAGGCAGAGGGCAAGGGGGGACGTTCCAAAGTTGGGCCACAACAGTGGAGAAAGCCCTTTAACAGGTTAACCACAACCTCACCACAGATGATAAGGAGCCCCAAAGAGCAGCCTCTGATTAAAATCTTAGTAACAAATCAAGATTTATATAGGAAAATGCAGTCCCTTGGATAGCCTAGTTTCAAGTCATATAGGCTTTAAAAGCAGGAGTGTCTAACCTTCTTCAGCCTGGTTGCAGTAATGGTGGCCAAAGTGCAGGCTCTTACATGCATATACAGTGGTGCCCCGCAAGACGAATGCCTCCCAAGACAAAAAACTCGCTAGACGAAAGGGTTTTGCATTTTTTGAGCTGCTTCGCAAGACGAATTTCCCTATGGGCTTGCTTCGCAAGACGAAAAACGAAAACGTCTTGCAAGTTTGTTTCCTTTTTCTTAACACCGTTAATACAGTTGCGACTTGACTTCGAGGAGCAACTCATAGAACGCGGTGTGGTAGCCTTTTTTGAGGTTTTTGAAGACTGGTGATTTTTGAAGCTTTTCCAAAACTTCTTTTGCAGCCATTTGGTAAGTTAAACTTTTTTTTGGGGGGGGGGTTGGATTTTGGGTTGGGGTGTTTGGAATTCAAGGACTTGGTGTTGGGGAGGGGTTTGCAAGAATCTGGAAGCTTGTGTGTTTTTTCCTTGCATTTTTATGATTTTCTGTGACCATTGGGCCACTCTGCTGTTTTTTTAAAAAAATTCTGGATTTGAATTTCTGTGTGGTGGGTGGCTGGGGGAACAGTTGAGGAGGGGTTTGCAATAATCTGGAAGCTTGTGTGGTTTTTTCTGCATTTTTATGATTTTCTGTGACCATTAGGCCACTCTGCTGTTTCTAAAAAAAAATTCTGGATTTGAATTTCTGTGTGGTGGGTGGCTGGGGGAACAGTTGAGGAGGGGGTTCTTCAGCAAGAAGCAAAGAGTGGAAAAGGAACATTCTTCGAGTTGTCCCCCAGAGTCTTAGAAAATGTACTGTACACTTTGTTGATTTTTAAATGTTTTTCTGTCATGTTTAGAAACTTAATTTATTGTTCCTTCAATTTTTGAAATGCTCTTTACAGTATGTGTGACTTTAAAGAGCACTTAATAAACTCTTGTTGTACCAAATTTGGCTTTGTTTGGACTTTTTTTGACCATAGGAACGCATTAATTGAATTTCAATGCATTCCTATGGGATTTCGTGCTTTGCAAGACGAAAAATTCGCTAGACGAAAAAACTCGCGGAATGAATTAATTTTGTCTTGCGAGGCACCACTGTAAGACCATTAGGTCTTACATTACATGGACCATTAGGTCCAGTCGTGGCCAACTCTTGGGTTGCGGAGCTCATCTCGCTTTATTGGCCGAGGGAGCCGGTGTACAGCTTCCAGGTCATGTGGCCAGCATGACTAAGCCGCTTCTGGCGAACCAGAGCAGCACATAGAAAAGCCATTCACCTTCCCGCTGGAGCGATACCTATTTATCTACTTGCACTTTGATGTGCTTTCCAACTGCTAGGTTGGCAGGAGCAGGGACCGAGCAACGGGAGCTCACCCCGTTGCGGGGATTCAAACCGCCGACCTTCTGATCAGCAAGTCCTAGGCTCTGTGGTTTAACTCACAGCGCCACCCGCGTCCCATATGCATATACCACGCACTTATACAGGCATGTATCAGTGATGGGCATAGGAGAAATTTCTCCACTGCAGTCCAAGCTTGAGAAGCCCACATAGTCCTTGCTGTGGTATGTGTGATGTTTTCCCCACCTGCCTTTAGTAGGGGTGAACCCTTCCTTTCTTCCCCATGCAATTGAGAATGATCTCTCCACGAACTTGCATCAGAGGAAAGAAGAGACTCGCCCCCCCCCATTGCTGCAATAGCCTACTGAATCTATACTATTGTTAGGCTTGGTATCCTTTCTTGTAGTATGTAGGTTTTTGATCAATATGTATCTTAAAAATGAACCGCCTTCAAAATTAAGTAATAGTTGACCATTTTGACATATATATATTTTTGCCAGTCATTTCATCAACACCAGTATGATTAACGCAAGAAGCCATTTCAACAAAACCTACTTTTAATGAACAAGCAGTGCACATTTAGAATACATACAATTAATATTTATTTCTCTCAAAGATTTCAAAGATCTTTCGAGACAGATTTTCAGTCATTCTTTCTTCATGGGGTTTTTATTGTCAAGTTCAAAAGTTGTACAATCAATTATGTGCATTCTCAAACTCAAGGAGATAAGTTTTACTAAAATTATAATCTGAACAGGACAAAAGGATTCATTTCTTCCCTAGATAATCAGTAACAAAAACCTATTCAAGACAGAGCTCTCTGCACAACAGAAAACTCTTCAATGTAAGAGTCATTTTAAACAGATGGCATTTCTATAGAAAACATACCCGCATTGCCTCCTGAATGTGGTCCTGTCGTACAAGTTCTGCTGATCGGTCCATGTACCACTTCAAACACCGAATAAGTTCTCTGAGTAAAAACACGAAATACTGATACATTTCCAACCCCAGCCATGCTCACATCTAAAGATGTTTTTAAATACCATTTGCTAGTAATAAATTAAGTTAGGTTTTATATCATAGTTCAGTCTATTGATATTTTTAGCACATATAATTAAGTGGGATATAGAAATATATTCTTGGTGACCCAAAATAATTACTCTTCCATGTTTAACAATGATGGAGACAGACAAAAAGAGATTAGGCATGGAGATTACAGCAGATACTAGTCACAAAACTATTTTGCTTTAAAATGAAACAAAAACACTGCTTTACATTTCTCCAGAGTTTTTGTAATCTTGAGAGAAATCTGGCCTCAGTTTATCTTTTTTTCTGAAAAACGAGCTTGACTGTCTGTAAATAGTGCTCTTCCAGAGTAAAACTAAGTGATTATAAGGATGTTTAACTGATGGAAAAATCTTTTCGTCCACAAAAAAGCTGCAAGATGTTTTAGCTAAAGCATAAAAACAGAGTCTAATTAAGAAAAGGTCCTGTTTGACCCCGCCCAATTTCCTTCAACTCTTTTGGCATGTTCCCTCTCAGAAGACTCAGAGGGAGAACATCCCCATTTAGGACTGTCGTCCAATTTTTTTAATTGAAAAAGAGTATTTTGTTTCTTGTTTTTTGCCACAAACTTTTATTCAGTAAGATTGCTTCGTACTACTGGATGTTCTACTAAACAATAAATTAGAACTGTTGCTATCTATCTCATCTGAAGTGACACTCTAATGTACAATTGTGGTAAAATAGAACCTACTTGTAGGCCAGCGCTCCTGCAAAGTGCTTTTGGATGTAAGTGTCCATTACAGGTCGAAAATGAAAATATTTGCTATCACGCAGGAGGTTGATGATGAACACCTGCAGAAGAGAGAGACAAAACCACACCTAAGGACACAGATCACCAAAGCTTACAAAGGTCATAAAAATAATGGATAAAGGGAAGTCAAAACTGTTCATCTCTCAAAAGTGTGCTATGCTTACAAGAGACTGAAAGACCAGCAGTCCATATTTTTCGGTGTTGTCATCCAAAATCACAAATAATGTGTCCAAGATATCCTGCAAGAACTGGAAAGGCACAAACATTCAAATGACTTCTCCTGGTAAACAATTCTACCAAAACACACCATTTATAATGTGTAAGAAAGAGAGATTCAAGACTGCTCCTAGTTCTCCAGAGTAAAATTACTGAGACATAGGGTGGGTTGCCAACCAAGTCATAGATTAGGCACACTGAAATCGATGAGTATCACCCAGATGATGACTATTACCTTATATAGCATTATTTCACTTTCATTATATTTATATTCCTATGTAAATAAAAAATCCAAGATTATCAGTAAATTGTAATGGTTCCTAGCTCTCACAGAGGTCCGCTTGCACAATGAAAATTCCCCCTCCTCTCTTCCTCCCTACAGCTTCTTGCACACCCTCAAACCATAGCTAAGTGTGGGGAGACCCTCTGAAGCACATTTAGGAGTGGGCAGGGGCTGCATCAGGGAAGAGAAGAAATATAAGCCCTGTTATGCAGTGTTGGATTCAAACCTAAAAGTATGGCGAAATGTCACACATTATGCATTTCTAGATGTTGCCAGAAAAGGGGAGGAGATGCAGCTATGTAGCAACAACACATTCTCCCTACCACCTGGTTGCAAAACTGGTCCCATGAACCAATGATACGTTGCTAACTCAGCACTTCTTAGGTTTGTGCTTAAGATAATCACACCTTGATTTCACCTACTGATCGAAGACAGAGCAAGTAAAGCAGAGGCTTTCTTCCTCAAAGACTTGTACTAATTGTCACAATAGTTGCACATTAATAACAACTTGGAGGGGACACAGCACCTTAACAATTTCTTCACCACTGACATGCCTCAGTCTTCCTAAGATATCCATAACACGATCTGGATAAGCCTTCCATTTCAAGAGAGCAAGTAGATCCACTGTAAATAATTGAAAGAATAAATATAGAAACACAAAGTATAACATACTAAACACACTAATTACAGAGGAAAATTGGCATAAGTAGAATTATCAGATATCTGTGAACAACTGACAATGGTTCAAAATTATTTTCAGAGAGCAAATTTATAAATCGGCAAGATTTAGTGTTCTAATCCTATACATGCTTACCTGGGAGAAAATCACATTCAAATTCAGCACAGTAAGACATGCTTAGTGAACACACTTAGGATTTGATTACATAAATGCATAAGTATAGCAATCATATCACCACAAAACAATACATCTTGGACAATTAAGTAATTTTATTCTTCATCTTTTAAAATGTTCTACACTATGTTCTTTTAAAATGTTCTACACTATGCCAAACAAAAATATCAGGAAGTTAGTTCTGACGAGCAATATATGCTAAAAAGGAAAAAAAAATATATGCAAAATGTTTCTTCCAAGTCATAGAATTGTAGAGTTGGAAGGGACACTGAGGTCTTAGTTATTTGATCAAAAATCAAGAGATGGTGGAAGGGAGGCTGCTGAAGCTGTCTGCAGGAGCAAGCTTTTAGTTCCCAAAATGGGAATGCTGGCTACAGCAGACAGCTCGTTTAATGAATTCCTTTGGCTTTTCCTCAGTGTATTGTCTTAATTAAAAAACAAAAACAAAACAATGATTGCCAAGTTTAAAAATCAATTGAGATGGGATTTTACTCAGCAGAATCATTTCTCTTCTATCCAGGTCTCCTGAAACCTCTTTCTGATCTCAATGCTTTGCCCAAAATGCATGCTTTTCCTCACCTGTGATTTCAAAAAACCAGCCCCAGCAGTTATTGGTGGCTTTTATAAAAACATTCATGATAATTCAAGGTAATTATCTGTACACTCTAAAATATTGTAAACCGTGCAGAAAGGAGGCTTGAAGTCACCACACAACAACTGACAGGTGGTGATTTTAAGAGCCTGCTGGGCAGTGGAACAACAAATGTCTCTCTTATTGTACAGTAGACTACATTCCAGCCATGCAAAAGTCACAAACACACTCTCTCTCTCTCTCTCTCTCTCTCACACACACACACACGTGTCTCTCCATCCAGGTAAGCAAGCGGCCTTATCACAGACCAGGTACGTATTCCAGCCAGCCAAATAAAAGCACTCATGGGAGGTTTAGAGCAGGACCAGTGAGGGGCATGGCTTGGAGAGGGTGGGATAAGAGGATTGGAGAGCCGGATTTAACCTCTGGGACTGAGGTTCCTAATCTAATTAGATTTTTCTAATAATTTGGCTTTTTAAAAATTAGAACTTTATTTAAAATTTTATTTTATCATTAACATTATTTATTACATTTATATACCACCTTTATTTTCCAAGAATCTCAAGGTGGTTACATGGTTCTCCTCCTCTCCATTTGATCCTGAAGACAACCCTGTGAGATAGATTAGGCTGAGAGATGGTGACTGGCCAAGGTGAGCTTCATGGCTAAGTGAGGCGTCAAACCCTACTCTCCAAGGTCCAACACTCTAACCATTACACCATACCGCTGTGCCACAACTGTGACTTAACTTGGAGAGGTTAACCACAGCAAAAGTTTTTTTTTTTTGAATTGAAATTACCTTTTACCTCGTATTTCATTACTGCGTGCATAAGACACACACCTCACCCCGAAAAGCAGCATTTCCAAATCAGATACATACTGTTGGCAGCTACAGCCACTCAGCAGAGATGGACTTTGGCAATATGAGCGAGGACTAAAATACCTCCCTCCATTTCTTATTTTCACAATGATTGCTTTTGGAACAGAGATTGATAGAGCACCCTCCCTCCTTTCACCTTCTGTTCTGCACATGCTCTGAAGTGCACTATTTTGCGTCCCCTCAGCTTGGCGCCATGTGCAAGAGAACCACCCATGCCACCCCTAAATCTGGCACTGCACTCAAAGACCCCTTTCTATGTGAATATATAGCAAATATTGCAATTATTTATTTATTAAAGTTGCATATCGCCCTTCATCCGTAGATCTCGGGGTGACTCGCAACATAAAAAGTACAAGACTAAAAACAGAAAATATGTAATAGAAACAAAAGCAAGCCAACAGCCCCCCCCTCAAAGGACCATGCATTGCATTACAGTATTTCAATGCAATATACAAAGCACCCCCTCTATCTTTTTTGCATCCTATGATTTCTTGAAATGAAAACTGCTGTACCATTCTGGGTGAGTTTGGTAGAAGAGAGCTGAGTAGAGATTGCAAATGACTCTTTGGTGCTGCGCTGGAAAATCAGGCTTGAAGGAATGTTGGGACAGCCATTATAGTCCTCTTTGCAGCATGGAAGACCCAGGTAGAGGGCATGGTTATTGAATGTGCTGTTTTCATCACACTGTAGACATAAAAAGGACATCTGCTTTAGCTGGAAAATTATATATGCTTTACTCCATGTATTGCTGTGCCACTAAACAGAATATGGAGGACTTCATATGGATTCTAGGCATGCAGACATTCTGTATTCGGAATATGTATGCTACTCATTCAAACAGCACACACTTTAGAAAACAGCTTTCTACCTGTTCAGATAGATCAAATTTCCTCAGTTTAGTGCCCTCTAGATATTTTTAATAACTCCTATAATCTCTGATCATTTGGCATGCAGGCTGGGATTGATGGGAGTTGGAGACTACTACAAAAGTTTTGTAATAATTAAAAAGCTACATGCACCTTCCATTTCAATTAACTTCCTTTTAAATAGCTCGGTTATACCTGGTAAAAATAAAACACCTCTGTTAGGAGTATATATAAAGTATAAAATGATACATCCCTGTGCTAAACATGATTACTACAGCAGAATAGATTTTATTAGCAGCTTGCTTCTCAAGGTTTCTAAACATAACCTCTATTTATATCCAGATATTAATTTTCAGTCGAGCTGATGGGTTGTGCTGTTTATAAGCCTCTGTAGAACACCTTATTCCAGTGGTTTCCAATATGTGGGCTGCAGACCCCAAGGGACTCCTGAGTTATCCCAAGGGGTCTGCTAAGCATGACTGGCGGCAGCAGTAAGGGCCCTGATTGCGGACTCAGGAGCTCAGAAGGACCCATTCCTGTTGCACCCGGTGTCTCCACTCATTAGCCACCCTCCTCAAGGACTAGATATGGGCACAGGAAGGCATGCAGTCTTTAGAGGGGAGGGGAGGACTCATTTTTTCACCCTGTTACAATGTTGTCCCAGGATGGTCTTAGTGTTGTGCAAGAGAGGGAACATTTTCCATGATTATTTTGCATAATTAGTAAGTTTAACTTTTTATTTAAAAAAAAACTATACCCAAATGAAATAAAATAAAATTAAGTAACACCGTGGACCTTTCAGGAACTGGGGTGTCCCGCCCCGCCCCCCCAAGCAAAATTCAAGATTGTAATCATGCATGACATCTATCCTGACCCCAAATATAAAGCAGGATACAAGTATAAAAACATAAGGAAGAGGAGAAGAAGAAGAGGAAGAGGAAGAAGGAGGAGGAGGAAGAGGAAGAGGAGGAGGAGGAAGAGAGGCGGGGAGGGTATTCTAAAGAAAGAGTGAGGAAGTTACGATGCTTGTGAAGGTCTGTCTGCTCGCAGTATCTCCCAATTTGTAATGTACTGTAACAGACGAATCAGGATCCGTACAAACACTTATTTTAGAAGATCTGGACCATTATAGATTTACTCTACAACAGTGAACAGTGAAATGACTTGATGGTAGACCTATAATATATGAAGTGAGGAACTATCGTACCTTATAAACATAAAGCTCATGAATATCATCAGAAAGGGTGGTGCCATCATCTCTCATTAGTGGTGTAAATGCAAAGCCAAAAAGCTTCTTTTCACCTTTATCTTTTGCTGCAACAAGAAACAAAATGTTTACATGAATTCTAGTAACTACCAAATTAGCATTTTAGCCTGTCCCTGTAACTTATAATAGATAGAGAAAAGGTTTTCAATGATGCCTATTTTGCATTTTCATAATTCTGATTGTGCTTTCTACAGTCATAAAATATTCTATATCAGACATAACAGTTACAGACCTATGTCTTCAAATGCAGGTTATAAAGTTGGGGAAAAGCAAGTTCAATAGAGATATGGAGAAGGGGTGCTGAACCCTTTCCTGCATTCTCTTACCTTCTTGCCAGGCCATTTTTTCCTAGTCAGGCTTATGGCAACCCCTTCCCACTGTTGCAACACTGCACCTCTATATATATCTACTCAGAAGTAAGTCCCCTTAGGGAAGAAACAAAACACAACCCCTGGCTTAACATTATGCCTTAACCAGGAAATGCAGCTTGTTTAGCTCAAACAAATCACAACAAGGAAGCCAACAGCAGATCATGGTTTCCTTGGAGCAAAACAAAGCACAACCCCAACTTCTGACGTGGGAACTAGGCTAGTGACTACTACACTGATTTTTTGTGACTATGCCTTTCAGCATTAGGAGAAGATGTAAAAATCAATATCCCTATCACAAAGGAAGAGTGCAAGCCATGTATTTTGCTAAAAGAAGCAAAGCTCCAAGTAACAAACAAAGAAAGACCATTTACTTTGGAATGGACCTCAAAAAAGATGCCCCTAGACAAACTCCGAAAGGGAACTAAAACAGAATATATATGTTTCTTCAGAGCCCAAATTCCATTTTTTGCTTAATCTGTAATAACTAATTTGTTAACACATCTTCCAGCCCTCAACACTTGATGAAGGGTTTATCTATTAGCCAGTTCAGGATCTGACATTGCTACAAATTATCCCAAATAACTGCCTTGCTAGAGGTTGTTGCAGTTATTTTTACTGCAGCTATCAATGACTGAAATGGTAATGAGAACATGCCCTAACCACCATATGTTTTCAAGCTATTACATTCTCCTAATCCTTTGCAAAATCAGGACAGAGATAATCTACAGAAGAAAATCAGCCTATGAAAATTAGGTATCTTCCAGACAGAGAACCATGTTGCACTCACTGGAACAGTGTCTGAACTCAAAACGGAGGTGAGAACCACGGAACCTGTCTATGGGAATGGGAAGTTTGATGACTTCTCCCCAACGAGGGCTGTTGCTGTGATAGAGGACAAAGGAATGATATAGACTCCTACTTGGCTCTCCCGAGCCTAAACTGATGCAGTCCTGGGGGGGAAATGAAAAAGAATACAGAATAAGAATAAAAGAATATCACATTATAAAAGATACACAATAACACCAAGAAAGTATCATGTTAAGGATGCAGAAACACAGCATACTGTAATCAGTCCAATTTATATCCAGCTGCTAAACAATGTGACGGACAGATGCAAAACTTTGAAATACAGAACTCGAGAAACTCAAGAAGGGAGGAGTCTAGATTTTTAAGGAGGAGGAGGAGAAAATCTGAGGAGCAGCTAGGGAGGGAGTGCTAATGATGTTTCTCATATAATAAGTGCCTTTTCTTATTAAATAAGTCATTTCTTATTTTGAGAGATACAGAGTTCAGGTATGATTCTGAACTCCTAGGAATTTTCTGCCTCTTTGATCACTAGCCATTCAAGCTTCTGTAAGTGAAAAGAGGGAATCCTTAGAATAGTCTGTCTTATTTTTTCTAATTAGCAGAAAGAAGTAAGTTTCAGGTGAATAATTATCACCTAAAAAACAACCAGCAACTAACTCCCTACTCTGAATTACTACAAAGCACCAGGACTTTGTCAATGATGTTTTAACTTAATAGCAAACAAAACAAAACAAAAACTCCACTCAGTTTAAAAGGCCATAGATTGTTTACTTAGCCAAAGACCTGGGAGAAGAGGAATGTTTTTGCCTGGTGCCTAAAGATACATAACAAAGGTGTTAAGCAAGCATCTCTGGGGTGCGTGTTCCACAGGTGGGCAGCCACTAGCACGGGGAGAGGTGGTCCTTGAGGTATAAGCCGTTTAAGGCTTTATAGGTCAAAAACAGCACTTTGAATTGGGCCTGGAAACTAATCAGCAGCCAGTGCAGTCAGGGCAGGACTGACGTTAATATGCTCCAATGAGCAGCCTGGCCACTGAATTCTGCGCCAAATGAAGTTTCCGCACTGTCTTCAGAGGCAGCCCCATATATAACATGTTGCAGTAATCTAACTAAGAGGTTGTCAGAGCATAAATGACAGAAATTGGGCTGTCCCTGTCCAAATAGTGGTGCAGCTGGGCCACCAGTTGAAGTTGATGGAACTCACTCTGCCCCACTGAGGCCAACTGAGCCTCAAGCGACAGCAATAGGTCCAGAAGGACCCCCAAGCCACATATCTACTGCTTCAGAGTCAGTGTAACTCCATCAAGAGCAAGCAACTTCCCATCTTCCAACCCACTAACAGTGCCTTGGTCTTATCTGGACTTAGCTCCAGTTTATTGGCTCTCATCCATGACCAAGGCAAGACAATGTTCCAGCACATTCACTGCCACATCTGCAGATGAAAAGGAGAAGCAGAGCTGTGTGTCATCAGTATATTGCTGAGTGTACTCAAAAAGTCCAGATGACCCCACTCAGTGGTTTCATGTAGATGTTAAACAGTATGAGGGATAAAATCGAATGCTGAGGAACCCCACACTGAAGGCTCCACGGGGCTGAAGAACAACCCCCCAAACATCACCCTCTGGAAACAACCATCCACGTAAGAGCAGAACCACCGCAAGGTGATGCCACCCACCCCAGCTCGGATAGACACTCCAGAGGTATATGATGTTTGATGGTATCTAAAGCTGCTGAGAAGTCAAGGGGAATTAACAGGGACACATTTCTCCTGTCTCTCTCCCAACTTAGGTCATCATAAAGGGTAACCCAAGCAGTTTCTGTTCCAAATCCAGGCCTAAAACCCAACTGAAATAGATCTAGAAAAATCAGTTTCCTGCATGAGTGCCCACAACCACCCATTCATGAACCCTGCCCAAGAAGGGGAGATTGGCAACTGGCCAGTAATTACTTAGATGTTCCAAATCCAGGTAAAATTAAAATTGTTTATTTCTAATACGCCTACATAAATCAAGCACTGTGCATAAAACAAAATACGGAGCACAGGCTAGGCGATCAAGCTTACAATCTAATTAGGCTTACAGACAAAGGAAGGGGAGAGGTTAGGAGATGATAAAGGAGTGAGATAGAGAGTAAATGTGATATCTTCATTAGGCATTCCAATACACCAGAGGAAGGAGTCCAATGGAAGCTGGGGTGTAAAGTGTTCCAGGGATGCGAAGTAGCAAAGAAGAGAGAGTTCACATCTAAGTAACAAAGGATATAATATTGTCCTTGCTTAAAACATTTATAGGTGACCTTTCTATACAATTAAAGCAGTTTACAATATATCACATCTACCATAAAACTAAATGAAATAAGAAGAGTAAAACCAACTCATTAATCAAATTAACACAGTGGATGATCTTGGATGAGTTACCATTCCTCAGCTATGTGAAAATAAAATGGCAGCAAATTATGTATTCTGCTCTGAGATCCTTGAGGAAGGAAGGGGGGAAGGTAAAAATAAAATAAATAGGTCCTCTCAGTGTTAGTGCAGGAATGAAAACAAATGGGATTGACTGAGCAGCAATGAAAGGCCCTTTCATCATAACCCATCTGTAGACAGATATTTTTCCTGATTGAGATTTTTTTAATTTGCTTTCATTGCTGCACAGTTCCATGCAAGTAACCACTGTAATAATTAAGTTCAAATAAGTGAACAGAAGAAATTCAGTTTTCCCAAATTTTAAAAATCTGAAAGTAAATGACAGAACTAAAGCGATGCTACATTTAATAGAAATTATATCTATTTACCTTTAGAATCTCTCCATCTGCATAAAGAACATACATAGTCACTTCAATGTTCTTCTGAACACTTTTCCCACCTCTTTCAAAGTCTCCTTTCTCTAAAGTCAGGTACAAGTCATTGCGTATATCACCTACACAAGAAGAAATAAACATTTTTTAGAAAACATGACAATTCTGTGAAAGCCAGTGATGTTTTATTCACAATTCTGATGGGAATCCAACTCATTCCAAGTATAAAATAAATAGTTAATAAAAAATGAACATTTTAACACCAGTGCATTAAAGTAGATGGCTGTTAGTAATGCTTTATGAAGTCTGAGAATTCGGTAAATCATTTAGGAGACAAAGGTGAGGGAGAGGAAGTAATTTTTTCGTATTGCTTTGCTAAATTCTCTGGTTAACAAATAAATTATCAAAAACACTCCTGAGCATGAGCAACAATGGCTGAGCCTATAGGAAACATCCAGCCCCTGCTACGATTTCTCTTGCCTGTGGGCTGCAAGCAGCTGGGCTGCTCAGCAATATTCATCAAACAATTCTACTGCAAAAGCAATGCCAAATTTCTGAGATGATTGGCGTTTCTCCTAACACAAGATGCCTCACAAGGCCTTTGCATCATTGCCAGGAGGGTCCTTCAGCCAGGAGGTCTGGATTTCCCCTGGAGCAGGCACATAGTAAATGGGGGCAGTAGTGACATCAAGAGATATCTAGCCCCTGAACAGTTTGGCAACAAATAACAAATAATATAGTTATCCATTTAGTTACCTCAAATGTCAGTATTTGAGTACTACTTTACCAAGAGGAAAACTTCTCACATCTTATACCTGCCTATAATATAAATTTCAACTCAAATGAAATGAATGAACAATCTCACAAGTTTCCTGGATTCCTGCCTAGCTTGCAGACCTTGTATGGGCTGCAACAGTGGGAATGCTTACCCACTTTTCAAGCCATTCAAAGAGATTCCTGTATCTAAGAAATGCAGTAGCTAAGTGCAGAATATAGCAGAATTTCAGCCCTTTGTTGATTTAAATATGACTGAAAAGTGTTTCAGCATAAAATAATAAGACTTTTTTCTGCCCTACATGGAAGACTCTTTCTACTACAATGCTAGGAATAATGCATGAATTTAAACATGAAACACTATTTGCTTTCATAACACAACTGCAATTTCCTCACTTGTAGTATGCTTCTCCAGGCAACCTAGTAATGAAATCTATTCCTATTTTTCTTCCCCAAAAGTATATGTATTATTATCCCTGCATTGCAGGGGGTTGAACTAGATGATCCTACAATTCTATGATTCTATATGCATGAAGATTAGCTAAAATACTCTTCATTAGCAATAATTACAAAGAGTTATATTTTATTCTTGCTCCATTACTCTGGCTCCCACTTTGTAGTCTTATAAGATCAATTTAACCGAGATCATAGGCAGCCTGTACATGGAATATGGAATAGCTTTTACTGCATTAGACCACAGCAGCAGATGTGTGGAACAGAAGGCTGCACATCCTTTCTCTTTCTCCTCTTCCTTCCCCTGCACCATTTCCTGTCATTTAAGGGGTATCTCCATCTACATTTCATTGAACTATGTACAGCGGCGTAGCGTGAGTTGTCAGCACCCGGGGCAACGCAAGTAATTTGCGCCCCCCTAACCCCTAACCTGCGAGTTGCCGCTGGCACTGCCGCCCAAACGACGCCGCTTGCCCGGAGGAGGAGGGGGGCAGAGAGGCGAGGAAAATGCAACGGCCCAGCAGCTGCAGCAGCTCCGGCGGAGGCGGGGCTGTGAGGAGGGGCTGCCTGGCGCGTCCTCCACGGTGAGCGCTGAGAGCCGCTGCCTGCCGGGCGCCTTCAGCCCGGACGTGCGCACAGCTCGTCGGTTCCGCGAGACATGCGGCTCCGCTACAGCCTGTGCCCGAGGCTCTTCGGCGACTCCGGAGGCAGCAAGCGCCCCCCCCAGATGTTGCGCCCGGTGCGGCCGGCCCCCCTGGCACCCCCCACGCTACGCCACTGACTATGTATTCAGTATTGTGGGTCCAATTCTGTGGAAATCCCTTCCAGGTGAGTGGGGTGGGGGAGAACCTCCCTACTGAATTTCTGGCACTTGGAAAAAACCTCTTCATTTCAACAGGCATTTTAAATTACCGGTAGTTTTTTTTCTGATTTCATGCTTAATTGTAACTGTTTGTTTGGTGTTTTTTTTTTTTTTGCTGCACCCCTTTTTATCCCTATTGTACACTTGCTTAGAAACTGCAGTATTAAGTATTCTACACATTATTAAAATAAACAAATAAATAAGGAACGCCTACCAACCAATACAGTGGTACCTCGGGTTGAGTACTGAATTCGTTCCAGGTGTCTGTTCTTAACCTGAAACTGTTCTTAACCTGAAGCACCACTTTAGCTAATGGGGCCTGCTGCTGCTGCCGCGCCGCAGGAGCACGATTTCTGTTCCCATCCTGAAGCAAAGTTCTTAACCTGAAGCACAATTTCTGGTTTAGCGGAGTCTGTAACCTGAAGCGTATGTAACCTGAAGCGTATGTAACCCGAGGTACCACTGTATTGTGGGATGCAAGTGGCTTTCAGTTTCAGTTCTGTTCCCCATTCAACCAGTAACACAGAGGCTGTTGACCCTACACTTAGATATTGTCACATGCTGCAATGCACACACAGCCCCCAAATGGTTTGAATCCATGCTTTTATCCACATTGCCATGTGAAGGAAAAACTATATTTTCTTCTATACCACATACTGCAAAACAGGAGTGAAATTAATAACTGCAACATCTGAGTATTCTAGGTAAGTATCAGGGCCAGTCCGATACATTTTGCTTCCTGAAAAAGGACGATATTGCACTCCCACTCCCATTCAAGTACAGAAGCTGACTTAAATAAGCTGAATCTTACAGTGGTACCTCGCAAGACGAATGCCTCGCAAGACAAAAAACTCGCTAGACGAAAGGTTTTTCCGTTTTCGATTTGCCTCGCAAGACGAATTTCACCTATGGGCTTGCTTCGCAAGACGAAAACGTCTCGCGACTTTGTTTCCTTTGTCTAAAAACAAAGACATGTTTTGTTTATAAAGTTAATTTATTTTCCCTTCAATTTTTGAACTGCTCTTTACAGTATGTGTGACTTTAAAGAGCAGTTAATAAACTGTTGTTGTACCAAATTTGGCTTTGTTTGGACTTTTTTTGACCATAGGAACGCATTAATTGATTTTCAATGCATTCCTATGGGATTTCGTGATTCGCAAGACGAAAATTTCGCTAGATGACAAAACTTGCGGAACGAATTAATTTCGTCTTGCGGGGCACCACTGTATTTACATATTGGCAATGGGACAGTGACATCCTGAGAGCAGCAGGGGACCTATGAGTGTAGAACAGGCCAAGTGGCACACATAGCTCTGTCCACCAAGAAAAGGCTACAGGAGGAGCAGACTGGGGACTGTGAAATGACATGCATGTATTCTGTCTGCTCCTGTGTCTGCAGCAAAGAAGGACCAGAGTGCTGAGAAACGATTTATCACTCTCGCACACCTGGCTATCTCTTTCCACCTGACTTTTCAGGCTTGGAAAGCAGAGAGCACAAGAAAAAGAGCCTCTTTGTCTCTTTCTATAGCATTTCAGACCTATTTCCATGCTTGTAAAAGCAAAGGGGAAAGAGGCAGATGAGCACAGGGGGAAAGCAAGTTCTTGGTTCAATTTCTCTTTCCAATGATTTTTTTTTCTGTTTTAGAAATCAAAAGAGAAGAAGTAGCAGAGAAGCTCAAAAAAAGACCATCTTTCATTTCAAACCTCCCTCTGTCTCTCCTCCCCCACCTCACCTTACTTTATTTTCCTGCTGTGGAAAGCAAAAATATGAGCAGCAGAGGTAGCAGCATGAGGCATGAAGAAAATAATTGTGTTCCTGCACTTTCCTGTCTGTTTCATCAGCAACTAATGTCTTGGTAGGACAAAAATGCTTTCTTTGATTGTGTTAAGTTAGTGTGCACACTGACCCCCTCCCTCCCTTCCCCCTGCCCACAAAGTTGTAAAATTAGTTGCTGACTAGAGATATAAGGAGATTAATGTATTCCTTTTTCAAATAAATACATTATAAAACTGATGGAATATATTGTTTCAGCATCAACTCTCACATGATTAGGATTTTTTAACGCAATCCAATGTGAAGGAAGTTCGATATTTTCATTCTGCACTTAAAGAAGAATATTTTTTTATGATGGGAAAATACAACTAGTGGGGGAGGGAAAAAGGATGTTGGTGTTAGTCAAGTCGTCCGTGTCTTTTTTGTCTCTGCCCCCCAATCTCATTTTTTAACATCCAGCTTGCTGAAGGATTCTAGGGTACTTGAAAGTTTAAACATTATTTGATAACATTTTGGTTGACCTAACAAAGGCACTGCCCTAATACAGTGTTTGGAATTTTTCATGTGGGCCAACACATCTACATTTACTCTGAATATAATTGTCTTGCTAGGAGGTTGTGACTTCTGCAAGTATAGCTACAAAAAACACTCTTGCTTTGAACTTAATGCTCCTCAAAGTTCTGTCTGAAAAACACGAGCATAAAGACTGAAAGGAACACACGCCTTTACATAAGCTACTGTGATGGAAAACTTGTGTTTGAACTAAACAGCATTGATTTTCTGTAACTCTGCTTTGTACATGGATGGATCTTAGGGGTCCGAGGATTTCCTGTTGCTACCAGCCTTTATTTTGTCTGGGATAGCAGTAGCTTGGGAACTTTGAGAGGTGCTTATCAAATGTAAATGGCAATCATCTAAGAATGATCTGATGGCTTATTTAGTTCTTTGTTGTACTAGTGAGCTCCTCTAAATTTTGTGTAGAAAATTAAGCTGTAGAATCCTAGGTACCTTTTTCCCCCAATAACTCCTGAGTCACAGCTCACCTGGGCTTAATTGGCTAGAAATTTCAAACTCTTCTAGCATCCATTTTGAAAAAGTTTTGATGGATGCTTATATCTCTGTACTTTATCAGACTGGCTTTAATATGGTCCCACAAATGCTCAAAGATACTCCACATACCTAGGTAAGTTACCTATCTGTGAGGAGTGGGAGGTTGAAGAAGGACTCATAGCCTTGCCCTTGTAGCATGACTTCCGAAGTAACCCTTCCAGAAGTGCACCTACCTTGGGGCAGAAATGTCTATAGGGGTGGGAGCAGATACATGTCTCTGAATATGACTCAGGAACTTAGTTTTAGGTTTCACCCACACTTCCACTTGTCCTGTGGCTAGAAAGAAAGGGTCTAAGCAATTTTCCATTTGTCCCGTGCTTTCCAGCACTAAATCGGAACAAATGCCAATCCAGAGAAAACCCAATAGAGGGTTGCTCCGATTCATCTGTAAACAGTGGCTTTTCCACAGGGAAAGCAGTGGGATGAGCAAAGGGTGGCTGACCCCTTAGTCAGAATGCGCCAGACTCTGTATAAAAGGGGTTTGTGCAGCCCCTCAAGTGAGAAATGGCCAGCATATAGTCTTCCTGCAAAGTTGTTGATTTGTTAATCTTTATCAGCCTCAAGCATTCCATGAAAAGTATGATGCAGGAATGGGAAAACAGCAAGCAATAAATGGACAGAACACAGTAAAGCAAAAACTTACACCCAACTATCTTCATCTCTGCGCCATTAAGAAAGGGGAGAGAATGAAGGGAAAGTAAACAAAGAGCCAGGAAACTTTAGACAAGAGAAAGAGAAATAAAACCCAACATCACTCACAGTTAAAAGATGATACATGCGCTTTTCATCAGACACTCAAAATAAGACTTCAAATGTGGTAAAGAGAAGAGATGCTATTTTGATAAGCAAACTTGCTTGTAGGGTAGATTGACCAGAAATTTGTGTTTATACATAGGACACAAGCAGGGATCAAAGAGGTACTTTGAACAAGACTAAGAATTTGCCATTATCTGGTGGGTTTCCCTTTTCTTTGAAGTAAATCTTCGATGCCCAGTCACAAACTGGATTTGAAATCACTCTTAGTTTTACAGTTGTTTGCTATGCAACATGGGATGATGCTGTTCAAGGAACCAATGTCCAAAAGGACCCTTGCATGCATGGAACAAGTTGTAGAGCAATTTGAATCCTGAACACAGTTCAGAAGGCATATGCTTCTTTTGTTGTTGCTGTTACCAACATACATGGATCCAAATCATATGTAATGCTAAACCATAGTTTAGTATTACAAAGACAAAGCACAGCAACTCTTCCCCATCCCTCCTCTGGTGAAGCCACAACAAGATTGAAAGCTTTTGTTTGAATTTTAGATTAATCACAGTTTAGCATTATGTTCAAATCCTAAACTGTGATTAATCTTGGCTATGGTTGGTGAAAACATGTCAGCTTCATAAACTAGGGTTTAAATTTAGTTTGTTCCCACTAACCAGAATCAAGACTAAGCTTGTTTCTACTGTCCGAATTCCTCCTCACACTCATGCCAGAGGAGGTGGGGAACAGGGCCAGCTGTGGTTCAATTTCCTAACATTAAAACACGGTTTAAATTTATGTGTGAACACAGTAATACTCTAGTTTTTGTATTTGCATTGATCAGAGAATGTACCATTGTATTTTTTTGTTTTTGCTTCCCAGGAGGCCTTGGTGCAACCTGATACTGGAATAGCAACTAATACAATTTCATCTGAATGTGGGCTACCTCCTCCTTCATACTATCTTAACTCTTTCACAAGATAAAGCATATGGCTTTGCTACCAGCCAAATATACATTTTCTCTTTCTCTGCCCTCACTCCTTTTTGCTTTGTTTACCATCGAGCATGATGGGAGAATTCTGGAGAACTTGAAAGGTTACACATGATTTTGTGAGATTTTAGTTGATCAAATGAAGATATTGTCCTCATGTAGATTTTTTTTGAACATACCTGACTTTCTCCTAAAGGGAAAAAATGCTAGGAAAGGATTGGGAGTTTTTTATGATGAAGCAAAGTTGCTTGCACTAACTCATTGGAAATTTAACTTTTTCTTTGAAGGGAGACTCATGTGTCAACTCGCTTAGTTTCAAAAGTAATTTGCCATGAAGCATAGGGGAGCTGATGTTTAATAAAACAAGTATACAGCCGCCATGGGCTCAGAGAACTAATATAACCCTGGCTGATACACCGGTAAGCTCTCTCACAATGCTGCCTAACTTTGCCTTAAGGAAAAATGGTCTAAGAAGAGCTTTTCATTAGTCCAAATACAGTTGTTCCTCATTTTAAAGCATTCTAGTGTATGCTCATGGCAAATATAAGTAACAGCTAGAAGAAAAAAGTACTGCACTAGATTCAGAGTAGCAGCAGCCACACATCACTCCACACATTTTGCTTCAGGCACTATGCTATCCCTGTTACCCCTCTCTTCTTTCCTCATACTACTGGAGGAATGAAGTAGCAAGCATCATGAATGCCACACAAAAACTATATAGAATAATTAGAGAGGGGGTTATTATATTTATGTTCAAAATTGTACTGCTATACAACTAAAACAAGCACTTTCATGCAATACACATTTGTCACTCAAATTTATTATTTGAGGGGGGGGGGGGAGAGAATAAAAGTGCTCATTCTATTGCCCTACCTTCAGTGACAATTATCACAGTTAAAGTATTGCAAACAAATGAATAGAATCTTCATTCACTTACCAGGCATGATAACATCTGGAAAACCAATTTTTCTGGTAATAGCCACCCCTCTGTTAAATATCATAGGATACTCTCTCCGAATCTGCTCCATTTCTCCACGAAGAAGCTGAAGAGAAATGATAAGTCCTGCAAAAAAGTACAACTATTTTATTAAAACATTAAAGACAGTCAGCTATGTCCTCTTCCAGAATTCTCCTTTTGGTTCTTCCTCCCCTGTTTTTCTCCCCTCTTGCATGACCACTGAGCATTTTCAGTCCCTCATTGAGCTGTTGGGGACTGTCCCTTAGGTATTTTTTGTTGGTGGAAAAAAATAGGTATATAAAATGAGAATTCCCTGGACACCAAAATCCAGGTTTAGGGCAAGTACCCATTGGTGAGAGAACTCCAGCAGAGATTTAAATTCACAAAATATGAAGCAAAATAATATGTGGAAATATAGGCTGTTAGACCTTTAAAATATCCTCTTCTGAATTCCTTCTGAAGTTCCTCTCTTCCCCTAGCATAGGAATAGACTACACATTTGGTAAGTTAAAATCTGGTTTACTTACAAACTCTTCAGAGGTCAGGTTCATGTGTTTTCCCACACATCAGTCAGAAAACACAGGCAGTAAAACTTAGCTTGGTTACAGTGGTGAAAGTTTCTAAATTATTCGTACAGGAAATCAATAGTGGCTTGTAAGAGCTCTGTGGTCTGAGTTGCAGCAAACAGCTCAGACCTCACATGTTGTGCTTATCTGGTAGATTCATAGGCAGGAAAGGATGATGGTCAAAGAGCTTGATGAGTATTGGCAAGCTTTCTGTCACATCCTGAATGTGTGTATCTGGAAGTCCCTTTGTGTTGCTCCTGTTTGCCCATCCTGTATGCTCCCTGGGACTGGAAGACAACTTACAGAGCTGTGCCACTCCAGGCCATGCCCCCAACTAACTCAGTGACTCATTTGAAAGGCAGAAGAACTGCCCACCACAACCATGTGCCAAAGCACATGGTAGCAGCTGAAAAACAACCAACCAACCAACCAACCGGCAAATAGCCAGACGCCAAATAGTAAAAAGCAACTTCAAGCAAAAATTCACAAACTCACCCGCTTTGCCTCTTGCTATTCCAATGTAAAACTATTCCAATGTAAAACTCTTTTTGCTCTCTAGAGATTTCAAGCTTTTGGGGACTGGGAGTACTTACAGAGCAGGGTAGCTCAAATTGGCAGAAATGTTCACCAAGGTATTTTTCTCCATAATATGAATTCATTAAAAGGGACCCCTGACCATTAGGTCCAGTCGTGGCCGACTCTGGGGTTGCGGCGCTCATCTCGCTTTCTTGGCCAAGGGAGCCGGCGTACAGCTTCCGGGTCATGTGGCCAGCATGACTAAGCCGCTTCTGGCGAACCAGAGCAGCGCACAGAAACGCCGTTTACCTTCCCTACCTATTTATCTACTTGCACTTTGACGTGCTTTCGAACTGCTAGGTTGGCAGGAGCAGGGACCGAGCAACGGGAGCTCACCCCGTCGCGGGGATTCGAACCGCCAACCTTCTGATCGGCAAGTCCTAGGCTCTGTGGTTTAACCCACAGCGCCACCCATGTCCCATGAATTCATTAGGGCTGATTTTATATGACAAACTGTAGTTTCATCTACATCTTTGTATAATTCTAATATTTGCATTCCTCTGCTACCAATATAGCACTTTAACATATTATTATTATTATTATTAATTATTATTATTATTATTATTATTATTATTAAAAACCCTTTCAGAGACACTGTGGCAACCACCATTTACAACTGCCAGGACAAATTTAAATCCCCATCAAATGGCTAAAATATTATGGAACAGAATAAGGTATGCAAGTAATTTGTCTGATTTTCATATTATCTCTTAAATTCATTCAGCAGAGAAGCAATGGATTATTTAGTCTCGGCAGAGCATCAGATTTCCCTTTACTTGCTCATTGTGCCTTTTAACCTGCTGCCATAATTTGCTAACAGCTTAATTTGCCTTTAGCTGTTCTTAATGCCTTTTATAATACAGACTCCTGCAAATGTGCCCAAGTACCTGATATGTGCAACTACAATGAAAATAATGCTGCTTTAAAGCTGTTAAAACTGTGGGTTTTCTTCTGAACTTCATACTGTACTTCATACTGATGATGATGATGATGATGATTCCAAGAACAATGGCTAGCGATATTTGAAAAGCAACAGCAATGGTAACTATAAAACAGATATGGCTTGTACATATTGACTGGGGTGTTGAATGGGGAGGGAAACAAATTAAATTTCATCATGGAACATATCTCTAATTGGCTATTAACACAAATGGGAGAAAGAGGCAATTCTCCCCAAACAATTTCCCTTTACTATTTGTAAATGGGCCCACTGGGACCATATACCTTGTAATGAACTCTGATTCTTTAATTATTGACTACTTCTACACTGAACTAGATTTCACAGCATGGATTTGCAGGTGAAAAGCTAGTGGTCACCTCTATTGGGTGGTTTTGTAATCTAAAGTTGTATACTGAATTTTCTTCCCAGGAACAAAATTAAGTTTATAGCATCTAAGGTTCAACATGTTCCTCTAGCTTTAGAACTGTGGTTTTATTATCAAAACTAATCAAAGTAAGAAAGTCTACTTAAATGAAACTGAGACATTTTGTACCAGTTCAAATTTTCACATCTCACTACTGCTGGCTGGGACTGATGGGAGTTCAGCAACTGGAGAGCCAAAGGTTCCCCATTCTTGAGGTTACAAAAACACTGCTCAATGTGAAATCAGCTGTTGGTGCTGCATCCTTTATTTCAGTTCATCCTTCAACTAAGTTCAATGTAGAACTGGTGGAATACTAATGGGGACGCCCACATTTCAGGAGAGACAGCACTCCATGTTACAACAACTGATAATTTTCAGGTCATGGCAAAACCAGCTAGGTTACCTTTGAAGATTTTAGGGCCCTTTCCGGTTTTTCAAGTAACTTCAAGCTGAGTTATTTAGGATTTTATATGTACATAGCACGACCTTAAAACTGGCTCCGTGGATAGTGGGCAGCTAGTTTGCCTTTAGCACTGGCATGGTAAGGAGCACCAGTTGCAGCCTCCAAACCCTGTAGTATCTTCTGTAGTGGCTCAGCTTATAGGTTTATGTGAACCGGATCTCTGTTCCAGTATCTTCTGACAGACCTCCACTTTGATTTGATATATTTTTTTTAATGGATAGGAAAACCTGAACAAAAGGGCAAGTAAAATAGGAGAGGAAGAACCACATTGGTTTGGGGAAAAGGCAGGGACTTAAACTGAAGGAGCGTGAAAGAAGAGAGGCTACCTTTCTCAAGTCCCTGCCTTGAGTAAGAGAACACACACTTCTGTGTGGATTACTCACATGCCAACCTGAAAAGAACCAGCTCCCTTCAATATGTGGGACTAGGGAGTGTTCCATTTAAGAAAATGAAAAATCATTGATAGTCCAGAATATATCAGAAAGGAAAACTATTAATAGACCACCTACCCAAAATGTTATGAAAAGTCCCAAAGTAAAACTATAAAATGCTGTGGTGAAGGTCATGGATGACTCATTTTCGTTTATGAAAATTCTGTAATGCACAGGCTTTTATAACATTTTCATGATTCAAAGTATCTGCTGCCAAGAAATTATGTATTTCTAATAGAAATAAAGTTAAATATTACCATAGTTTGAGCTGGGTGCTGTATATTTGGTGCTAGATTTGCGAATAATATTTTCATGGATCTGATACCATTCATTTTCATTGTTGCACCTGAAAAAGTATAGTCTAGTGTTAACTTTATGACTTTACCTTATTACTGAATGCATACATACATAGTCTAGACACCGGATCCTTTTTTAAAAAAAACCACAACTTTGTTGAACAGCAATACATTATCAGAAGGAAAAAAAACCCATGCAAATCTTAAACAGTATAGAAAATATGACAAGTCTTTCCCGTGCCATATGCTTGAAGCTCGTGGAAACACTACTGGTACTGAAAGGCATCTGAAGCTTCTTGGCACATTGCATATTTGGAGCTGTGTTTCCCCTCTTCACACTTTAGAATCACCAGTGTACTTGTGCAGCTACATCCATAAGCATCCACAAAAGCGATCCCTGCCCCCAGATTAACAATGTTCCCCAGATTCCCAGCTTTCCTTTTAAAAGATCTAACTTTCAAGAATATGTGGAACACAATTTGTAAGGCAAAATGTGCAGGAGCTGTTCTCTTCACTTTTTTTTTTTTTGGAGAAACTAGCCTGTACCCACATTTGAGTGTTTTTAGCCAACGAATGAGTTCAAAACAATGACTAACATTTAGCAAAGCGAGAACTAGCCAAGTAGATAAAAAGAGAAGGCTAAAGTGAAGCACCCATTGTCTAGATTCTTGGTATGTTTTTAAGCCTTTTTACGCTGGTCTTCCGTAATAAAGAACTGTTTGGTGCTTCTTAAAAAACAATCCATAATTTTAGTTTAGCTTGACTGGGGAGTAATGTGTTAACTAAAAGGGGGGGAAGGGAGGGAGGAAAGTAGCAACCAAGTTAGGAGTTTGTGGTCTTTCTAACTCAGACCTTTATTCATACAAAGAATGTCATCCCCCTGCCCCACCTGAGTTTGTAAATATTAAAAAAATTACCAGTGCCAATACAGATAAAAGTCCATCATTATTATACCAGTATTGCAAGGACCAGGGCTAAGAGAGTGTGTATTATGTTAGCCTTGCAAAGTAACCCAGTACGGTTGTTTTGCTGGTGGAAGAGGGGTTCAAGTAGTGTATAACAAGTTTAGGCTTCTTGTGTTATCATGGGATGTTGGATATTTTGGGGGGTGAAATGTCGTTTTTGTGTTCAGGTAATTGTAGAAGCAGCGCAATTAATTATGGGCTGGAGGGTGTGAAGAAAGCTTGGGAAAGAACTGGGGATTTCAGCTGTGAGTAAAAAGACATTGTCTAGATGCTAGGTCCATCTGTATATAGACAACAGGTCTACTAATTAAGAAACAATGGAGGGGTAGACCTGGAATACAAGTTTCTCAGACTCCAGGGCTGCCCAGGCCTCATTCAGTCACCAGATCTATCAGAAATGGCAGACCTGTACTCTGATGTTAATTATCAGTATTTATTTATTTATTTATTTATTTAGGCATATTCATTTTGCTCCCCTTGGAAAAAGGGGATGCCCACGGCCACATCAATTGTGAACCAATTCTTAACGTGGTAGACATCCCATACTAGAAAATGGTGCTGTGTTGGTCTTATCTGAGAACTTAAAGCAAATACTTTGAGTTTTTCATATTATTGTTGGTTTCCAATCAGCCTCAACTGGCATAACCAATGTTTAGGGATG
The DNA here is from genome assembly GCF_965113315.1 of Podarcis vaucheri. NCBI lineage: Eukaryota > Metazoa > Chordata > Lepidosauria > Squamata > Lacertidae > Podarcis > Podarcis vaucheri. The sequence goes on along the minus strand of NC_138760.1, from coordinate 78,367,653 downwards.
ATGAGAGTTAGTAGCCCCAACAAAATCTGGAGGGCTGCAGGTTCCTCATAACTGACATAAAGGGTAATAAGCACCTTTTAAACCAATAGCTTAATTTTCTACATGCACTTTCGTAAGTAAAACCTACTTCGTCAGGTAGAGTAAGGAACAGAAGCAAAGTTGGAAAGTCAGCTCATGGGACACAGGAAAAGACAATTCCATTTTTATTTAAAGAAATATAATGATCTAACTCAGTATAAGGCAGCTCTTTCCACTTCAACAAAGAGATCTGCAAATATGGTCAGTAGGCGTCTATCTCTCCTTCTCCTCATTCTGGGGTAGAATGGCTTGTTTGGTTATTGTTTGTTATTGGTTTTGTTTTATTATGTATTTTGTATTCTCATTTTGTTTTTTTTCTGTTGTTAACAGCCCTGGGATTTTCTGATGAGGAGTGGTATACAAATTTTATTATTATTATTACGTATTTTTCGCTCTATAACACGCACCCGACCATAACATGCACGTAGTTTTAAGAGGAGGGAAATCTGTAGGCATGCCACCTGTAGGCATTCCCTCCATAACACGCACAGACATTTCCCCTTACTTTTTAGGAGGAAAAAAGTGAGTGTTATGGTGCAAAAAAATGGTATTTAGGGGGTTATGAGGGGGCTGCAGCGGGAAAGGACTTGCCAAAACTGGCCTCTCCTGTTGTTCCGCTGAGGGATTTCTTCCTTCGTTGATCAGACACCAGTAGATACCACAAGCATGTTTGGCAAACCCTCACCATGATTAGCTCACGGCAAGTAACCTATGTCCCCACTGTGGAAGGACCTGTGGATCCAGAATTGGCCTCCATAGTCACTTGTGGACTCACTGTTAAGACCGTGTTCATGGAAGACAATCTTACTCAGCTACGAGTGATCACCAAAGAAGAAGAAGATATGCTTAAAATAAATAAAAATAAGCTGGATCAATTGTCAATCCATTAAAATAAAGGAATTTTAAGATTTTAATGGTATTATACCACCAGAAGTATATCTAAACTTTTATCTTCATGAAATCCATGGTAATTTCTCAGGTCGCCTAGTTAACAATGTATTTCACATAGCTATAGTTTGCCTACCTGATCATTAGGTAGTGAGAGAATTAACCAGTTGCCTTAGCTGTGTGCTGCTCCAAATAGAATTCTGGTACAATTTCTTAAGGCATCCAGAGTAGCCTATGAATAATGATAAGGGAGATGAACTGCTAGACCCTGAAACTCACTTGGTTGTCTAGCTAAGGTGGTGATTATAAAAAACAAAAAATACTACTTTTTGTAATGCTACCTAAATTTTCAAAACAAGGTAACTGCTGAGCTAAAAGGGAGTCTGGCAACTGTCTCCAACATATTGAAAACAAGCGAGAATACAGAAAGAACTTTGATGTACTATAAAGGAGTTTTGAGATTTATTTTTTTTTAAAATACATCCAAGTGAAATGTAATCAGGGCTTTAGTAAAGCATTGTTGATATGGCTGCCAGGAATTTCAGTGAAATGATTTGAGTGTTACAAACCCTACATTTCATTGTGTTTTAATTAGTAGATTATTGGAGTTTTTTACATTTGCTTTTTATCTGTAAGCCACTTTAAGCCACTCTGTGGAGGTCAAAAGTGAGGTGTATCGTTAAGTAAGTAAAATAAACATATTCACCCCAGAATCTGCTATTTAAGAAATTCAGCAGCAGCACTAAAATTTATTTCTTGTATGGCATTAGTTCAGATTAGAAAATACAGTGAGACTAATATTAGAGATACACTGGAAGTTCCAGATGGACTCATATCTGCAATCAGATTCTGCATGCAAAAACATTTGCTAATAATATTTGCTAACAAAAAGTCAACGTTTGACCTTCTGAGTCACCAAACCATAAACAGATGCCACCATATTTTTTAAAAAATATTGATGTGAAATAGAAAAAAAGAACTTAATATTGTCATAACCACGTCTGGTTCAAACCACAATCACATACACAATTACTTCATTTTAGAATATACATAGAGCAAGGTGAATCATCTATAGCAGGGGTGGGGAACCTTCAGCCCACAGACCAATCTTTGCTCCCCAGGGGTTCCAAATTGGCTCACCAGGCCATTTCATCTAAAGCACACCTGCCGACCAACTGAAATCATTGGTGACATCAGCTGATAGGGGCGATTACTGGGTTCAATCTTGCATTGATTGCGCAATCCTGTTCCCTACATAGAATGAGAGGCATTCATTCCCAACTGTTTCAAGAAAACCACAGGCAAAGAACCCAAGAAGGGCAAATTTTGGTTTTTTATTATTTTAAAAAATCTAAAATACGGTTTCTGGTCAAAATTTAAATCTGGCATTAAATTATATTAACATGTTAAAAGTCTCACCACACAAAAGCCCATGCATAAAAAATTTTGTGATACTGACAAACAATATGCCTGTTTCTTTGCTTTACTTTCTCCCAATACGTGATTATAATATCTGGTTCAAAATTCCAGATTTTGTTCTCAGGGCCAAGCTTGACAAAACTCCAAGTAGCAATGGTGTCAATGGCTTTTTAAAAGTAAAACGCAGATATGCCCCTCCCAATCCACATCACCTCCACCCCTATAATCTGCTATCTGCTAGTTCTAATCTGTGCCAATCAAAGATAATTTGTGAGACTGGCACCTCATTTTGTTTGCCTTCAGTAATCTGTAATCGATGTACTACTACTTTGGGGCTTGTCAATTCATGGCTTATTCCTATGACCTATGACATGCACTGTGGGCAAATCTCAGACTAAGAAGACACCTTCTAACTCCCATGCAGAACTACCCTCCTATGACTAAACACAACAGTATAGCCACAGGAGCACAGAGGAAGGTGGTTTTAACTCACTTACTTCAGTCACCACTACAGAATTGTGCTGGAGGTAGGATAAGGGGCCACTCCGCTTTCTCTATGCTGATTTCTGCTTTCCTTGCCATCTATTACTGCATTTGCTATCAGGGAACCCGCTCTACATTGAGGAACAGTATTTTATTCAGATTCTAAAAGCCAAGCTTGGCAGCCACTGACAACACCATCAGTAACAAAAAGGAAACATACAAATCCTAATCAGAGTTGACTTTCAATGAGTAAGCTTAAAAATAGCTTGGCTCACATACAGTCAGCAGGAAAACACAGCACTGAAACCGATTGCAAAAAAAGGCTCTGCAGGGAAGGGGGGGGGATCAGACAGCAGTTTTTTCCCTTTCTATCCTGCACTTTGCTTACCTATGGGAAAAGTGTCAAGTCACGTTGGTTATTTAAAGAATTGTGCATTAGTATCACCTAGCCAAAGCCAACAAATTAGAAGGTAGGAGAGTTAGTACAATGAATGCATTAACGCTCCTATAGGATACTGATCTACTTACTTGGATATAAAATCAGTTGGTATAACCTGTTAGAGATAGGAAGACACTTTAACTATTTGAATTACTTTTAAAAATTCCTCATCCTAGATTAAGGCCATGGCACTCATGTTTTATAAACCAGCAAAGTTTATAAACACAAACAACACATATATATTTCTCTTATTCCTGCACTAAATAACTTACGTGTAAACTTTAAGAACAAAATCCTTTTCTTCTTTTAATTCAGAAATTGATGGAATCACATCCATGATACTTAATACAGCACAACCATATGGACGTCGGTAATGAAGATGAGAAGGACCCTTTCTTGAATCATTTAGCAACATGCGCCCTAAAACAAAGAGTTGTTGGCATTATATTCAACTTCAGTTCTCAAACACCTAAACATAACTCTATAAATAAAGATAATGTTACTTTAAAAAAAATCCAGACAAAACAGTAAAACAGGTATCTTGCTGAGGAAAAAGTGAATAGCTTCTTGTGGCAACTATACAGAAATTATACTTTCATTCCTCTAAAATCTACCTTATTTATTAAAAAACTAATCAGAAATCCTACATCCTGCCAAGATATAACCACCTCAGCAGCTGGGCCTGAGAGTGCCCATGCCCTTCTAACCATATCAAAATGTTGTCAGGGAAGGCACATATAAGAAAAAGGTGCCTGGTACCATTCTTCCTGGGAACATTCCTCTGATGCCTCCACCAGAAACATTTCCTGCTACCTCAGATATTTTAACTAGGAAACCTAGGGATTGAACCAGAAACCTTATCCATGTAACCATGTGCTGTAGTGCTGAACTATGACTCCACCCCCATACTATTATGCCTCTTGGGCAACCTTTCGTTTCTTGATGACAGGAGCACTTGCTTAACTGAAAGCAGCATAAAACCCGTTTGCATGCAGGCACTCATCCAAATAAATGAGAGCAACTACTGCCAGGCAATCGTCCAAGAGGCACAGTTTGTTGTGCTCCCAATTGGTAAAAGCAAGATGGGGGAACCTATGGTCCTCCAGAAGTTGTTGGGAGTACAATTCCTATGGCTATGCTGGCTGAGGCTGATGGGAATATCTGGTTCCTAACCCCTGGTGGGGAAGGTGGGCCTGTGACTCATGGACTGCTAGGTGGCCATCCCTGTCCTACAGATTTTATATACAGATTTTATATACAGCAAGTTATGAATTAAAACCTGACCTGCTGGACTGGTCAGACCTGCTGCAATAGCTATGTCTTACTCCACACAAAAAGTACTGTTATCTGCACTTCTGCCGAAATGACGGTTTAGCAATTACAATTTGTTATGAAGCAGTGCAACTCCTGGGTCTTTGAAGTTGCACTTCCTATGGAAATGCACACTCACACATAATCACTGTACTCAACAACATTACATTGATTGATTTGCCTGGTTTAGCTTATTTATATATATATAAAATGCATTTCCACAATGAGCTATGCCCAAAGATTGTGCATAAAAATCTAAAATAGATTCAATAAGTGTACTGTACCTATCCGAATTACATGGGCAACTATGTACAAGTCTTTCTTCATATCCTTGCTGCTGAGATCCTAACAGAATTGGGGGAGAAAGTAAAAATCATTGTCAAAAACATTTATATGACAAGAATATTCTATTTTCAAACAGAAAACTACCTCTACACATTTCTATCTTTGTCATAGAGAAGTGAAGGCTTGGAGCAGAAAAAATCCACCTCTTGAAGGAGGATTCCTACCCTATTTTTCCAGGGGAAGTCTGCAGAAAATTGCAGGGGTGGGGATCTCATGTACTATTTACTTTTTCAGAAAGGTGAGTGAAAGTACTGTATACTCATTGTTTGAATAACATTAACACATGCATTTACATTTCATAAATATGACCAACAATGAAATTCTCATTGCAAGTTATTCACTGCTCAGGTTGGCTGTGGCTGAATATCAAGCCCTGCAAGTTATCTGAGTTAAAGTGCTTGTAAGCTTATAGCTGCTAGCAAAAGAAAAAGGCCAAATCTGGAAGTTGCAAGATGCTGAATGGATAAATTGGCTTAGCGAAATTAGAAGAGTAAGGAAAGGAGAAAGGGGAAGTGATATCAGATGCCCCAGGAATAAAGGTGAAAAAGCAAAGGTCTTGTCCATTGAAATCTACTATCACCATCATCATCTTTATTACGGTCATAGACCAGCATAAGTTAAAATAGAAACATGCAGGAATTTAGGAAATAAAACAGATAAAACGGGTAAAAGGAGTGACTCAAAAAAGGGGAGCTGTGTGAGCGAGACTTAAAATCAGCTAAAGAGTTAAGAGCAAGCAGTTGCAAAAGTAACTATAGAAGGGAGGGTGCAAGAGAGGGCACAGGTCTTGGGTATGAGCCTTCAGTTTAGGTCTGGTGCGTGGACCGAACCATTCTTCGGTGAATTCCCATGATAGCAGTGCTGAGTATGTTACATCTGGATTTGCATCTTGAAGTAGCAAAGAGGTATAGAGTTGCTCTGTCCGTCCTGGGAATTTGTGTAGTATTGGCAGGATGAACCTGACTCATATGGCTGTATAATATTGGGAGTGGAAGAAAACATGTTCAGTAGTTTCTAGCTGCCCTGAGCCACAGGGGCATTTCCTCTCTTCATACGGTACCTTCCTAAAACGGCCTTCCTGGATAGCTAAGGAGAGTGCCTGACATTGGGCCAAACTGAAGGCCCTTCACTGTTTTGGTACTTCTAGGTTGGTCATATATGGCATTTGGGAATTGAGGTAACTTTTTGTTTCACTGATGAAACAATTTGGGGATCTGATTGGTGTTATATGTCTTCCATATGCTGTCCGATGGGTTTATTTTTGGCTTTTTCATATCCCATGTCAAGTAAACGTTACAGGGTAAAACCTAGGGTTGTTATTTTGTTTAGCACTACTCATTTCCAAGTCATTTGGAAGTCATCCTTTATAGTTAGGGGAGCAAGGCCACACAGGAAGGAGGATAGTCTCAGCCAGTAATTAAGTGTGGCAAGCCACACTCTAGCCTCAATTCTTACCGGTCCAGTTTCTAGGTGCAGCGTGGCATTGGAAACATTTTGGGGCACTTGTAGGACTGATCTTAGAAATTTAGATTGTACCAGTTCCAGTGTTGCACGGGGGGGGGGGCGCAGTATTCGGAAGTGTGTCTCCTAGGTCTTTGCGGAGATGTGATAGTCTCTCATTGGTGGACTACTAGTATGGGTGAGTGCTATGTTCTTCCAGAAAAGGGCAGGGTTGTTGGATTTGGCTGCTTGAATAATCCGTGTGCAGTTCTTTTTTGTTGCTTCCTTTTTCTTCCAGGTCAACCTTTTGTGATATAGGAGATCCATTGCACCAGCTGGGGTTGTATTTGAGTGGTGTTTTCGGTATCTCCTGTCAGTTCTGTGACTATTGCTGAGAGGCTAATGTAGTTCTTGGGTTGGGTCCTTGTAGGCCATCAGGAGGGCCTCAGAGGATTGAGCTGTTATCAGGGTGGTTTGGATTGACCGCAGGCTTACTGAGTCCAACCATTTTGATACTTTTTTATTTAGTTGAGAGGTCCATTTGGCTCAGCGGTGGGTTCCTTCTGCTGGCATTACAACAGCCTGACAGTTGGTTACAGCGGGGACCTTCTGAGTTAGCTCCTCTACTTGGAGTGAGCCCAGGAAATGATCGCTCTCAAATCTTGGTTTGACCTCTAGGTTCTTTGCACGTGGGAGAAGGTTCTCAGAGGCAATTATATAGTTGATGACGCTCATCCTAATTCAAGACAGGTAGGTGAACTTAGCTGGGTGGTCCTTTCCTAAGGCACCATTTAGAATGTAAAGATTCAGTTTGAAGGTCATTTGTGATAGGTAGAGACTGTTTGATCTTTTGAGGCTTGCTTTGTGAGAGGGCCTTGGTGTGTGTAGCTGAACCATGTATATAGGGTCTGGTTGCTCGGGCCTAGTCTGGCATTTAGGTCCCCTCCCAGAACCACCATTGCGCTTGGATTTTGCAATATAAGGTCTACAACATACCCTTCCAATTCGCCCCATCTGGCTCTTATCTCAGATTTCTGGGTCTACTATTTTGATAACAAACACTAGCTTAAAGAGCTGCCATTTATAGCATAGAATTATTTTAAGTTATTAATTTTTGGCTGAGTGAGATAATCACAGACGCAAAGGTAAAAGAAGAGACTGCTGAGTAGTGAAACTGTCAAGACCGACAGAAAAACTATGTACATTTACAGACATGATCTCAAATTGTGGTTTTGCAGAAGATGTGGCCGAAGGGCTATGTTTCCTTTCTGGGCAACCTTCCAACAGCTACGAGGATAGGGAATGATGCAAAGGTGGGTGGATTAATGAATATTTAATATTTAAACAGTAGGCTATTTTCTACACACACACCCCTCTATCCTCCATCCAGACAAGAGAGAGATTATTAAATTTCAAAAACACAATCAATCCTGGTGAAAACATTGGAGGTGTAAAGCAGGGCCATTGAGAGATGTGACATTGGGAGAGGTTTGTGTGGCCAAACAGAGTGGGCTGGAGAACTGTATTTGGTGGCCAGACCTGAGCTTCCCTACCTCAGAAGTCCAATAGCAATAACATCCTTACAGAGAAAGAAGAAAGGAATACCAGAGAAACAAAGCTTCATAAAAACATCTAAAACACAACCCTGCTCCATTTGTTGGAGGCTGAAATCAAAACACATTTATGCAACCGCTCTCAGTACTGGCTGCAGTAAATATAGTCTAAGTAATTACTCCCTTCACCATAGTGATATTTTCAAAGGGTGTTTGCCTACAAACACATGAAGGAAACGAAAAGACCATTCTCATTTCATGCTTCATTAGAAATCAACAGGCAAAACAAAAGACAAACGAAAGACAAATGCAGCAGGAAAACGAGTGTTTCCACATCCACTTTTGAAGTTAATTTTAATTTACTAATGCTCATTTATCACAGTACAAGTAATTTTTTAAAAAATGTTCATGCTAGCCTTTCACTTCAAATTCAGCAATAAGAACATAAGAAGAGCCTGTGGGACCAGGTCTATAGTCCCATCTATTACAACATCCTGTTTTCACACTGGTCAGCCAGATGCCTGTGGCCTGTGCCTGGAGCACGAGAGCACTCCAACTCTGGAGTCAGAGCATAGCCATCATGGCTAATAGCCAAGGATAGCCTTATCCTCAATGAATTTGTCCAGTCCTCTTTTAAAGCCTCCCAACTTGATGGTCATCACTGCCTCCTGTGGGAACAAGTGCCATGGTATAACTATGCACAGTTTGAAGAATTTATTTTATCTGCCTGCATATTCAGCTTCATCGGATGTCCACCTTGGGTGTTATGAGAGGAGAAGAACATTTATCTCTCCACGTCATGCAAAATTTTATGAACTTCTATCATGTCACCTCTTACTCACCTTTGCTCTGAACCAAAAGGTCTCAAACACTGGAACCGTTCCTAATAGAGTAGTTACCTCCATGAGTATATAATTATGATTCTCTCTATAAAGCATAATTTTGGGGAGGGATTCAACTAAATTGTTGTGTGCATAGAATGAGGTCCGCTTGCCCAGCAAAGCTTCCCTTACTTCCTCTTGTGCACCCCATGCCCCCTAAATCTGCTCTGCAGAGTTGAGGGAACCCCGGAACAGGTTTAGAGGGTGTTGGGGGCGGGAGGGAAAATGTCTTATTGTATGAAAAGACCTTGTTCCACGCGAGCATAGCTTACATAGCTTTATCTGACAATCAGGATGGATTTAGATGTGACATGCAACATGTTCAATAGCTAAACCATGGTTTGCTGAACCCACATCTGCCTGCAGTATGTTTTATTTGGAGTAAAATCAGGATCTGAAATAAAAAACCATGGTTAGGGTCATTACTCTGTCTCATGAGACTGCTATACCATAGAAATGGGAATATACTTATGAAACTGAGTCATGCACATATGTGAAACAGAAGTATACAAACAGCTCAAAATCATATTTGCTTTTGGGACATCTGGATGCTCAAACTATGGTGTGATTAGAACAAAATATATGCTACACTGGAATCCAGTCTGCAAAACATTCTCACTGAATGGTAAAGAAAATGAAAAGTGTTTCATACTGTGAAAAGTGCACACATTCTGTCAATCTTCTCTGGATTCTTGGGGCCCCCATTTTTGTTTAAGCGTACCAGAAACCTTTCACTGAAACACAAAAGATAAGAAAACACTGAATTACCAATAGTACATACCATTCATACTGCATCCTGGTCATAACTTCTAAACATTTATGGAACTTTATTCAGAGATCCAGATTCATCGACCATCAAACTGTATAGTTACATTGAAAATACAATGGTCCTTTTGACAATACTTCCAGGTACTTTCTCACTAATCATGGTGGGAATGAATTAATATCTTCTTACATTTGATGAAATATAGGAACAGCACTAGGCTAATAAGAATTTAACATCCCTACACTCAATCTTAGGCATAAAAATAATTTTGTTAATTGTTTTATGCAAAACAGTATAAATTATTCACCGGAAAGTGAATAATAACTGGAAAGTTAAAGAGATAACTGGGAAGTTAAAAAGATGCAGCACTCTGCCACTAAATTGCAATAATGTGTTTAAGAAAAGAAAATAATTGATTACAAAATAACAGAGAATGACAGGAATTCATAAGTTCTCTAACCCCATGCTCTGCACTGAGTCGGGATTCAGTATGCTCTGTTAACTGTTTATATATATTTATCTAACTTTTCAAAATCTAGAAAATCTGTCTATATTCCTAGGCAGCATATTCCATAGGTAGGTCAACTGTTTTACTGACCATAAGCAACTGTAACAAAAAGGAACTGTTCGAAGTAATACACTGTACAGCTGCTTTATTCTATTAAATTTATAATTCTCTGAACTAAACAAATACACCCTGTCAAATGTTCACTTCCTCCATATCAAAAACAATTCCAGCTGGACTCACATCAGTTTTGGTTCTTCTTATCAAATGAATCAAAAGAGTTTCCTTTTTGCACTGTTATACTTTACTGAAGCCAGAAGGAAACAAATTCTGGAGATCGGAACGAACTGCTCAAAAATATTTACTGTAAACAATGCAAAACCTAAAACAGGGTCTTACCAATACTATTACTTATTAGTTGACGTTTTCCACAAATTTGAGGAAAACTAGTTGGCCATAGTAAAAGTAAGAATTATGTTAGGGAACCCCTTGTGAACATGGATTAACTGCCCTTACAGGCTGGTGCTGGACCCATGGCAATCCTTTTAGAGATACTCTTGTCAAAAGGGTAAAGTTTCTCTCTGCTAACAGGGTTGCAAAGGCAGAGCATCAATTTAAAGTGAGAAAAAGCAGAGCTCTCCAAGGTGCTGGAATTGTGGTGTAAGTCAGACTTTGAAAAATAGTTCTCAAACAATACTGACTAACTACTACAGCGTGTTCTATTACAGTAGTTATAGTGACTTAGCTATAATTAAAATGTTGTGTTTTTCTTTTATAGGCAGAGGTTTAGATCCTTAAGAATGGGTTAAGTAAGGTAAATTACCTCTTGGTGCTTCTACAACTCTTTAATAAAGTGGAGTAGTTCGCTTTTCCTTTCATACCCAGAATTCAGAGGCAGGCCTCTGAAATCTAGTTCCATGACCTCATAAGAACTCTAGTTCCACAAAAAGAGTTAACAATATTACAGATGTTAAAACAGATTTCTGACCAAAGGACCAGCAATCTTTTACATGCTCAGAAAAACAAGCAAGGGGTCTGATTCTGACTTACCTGATCTGTTTGCCTTCCCGGACATCATACAAAAAAAAGAATACATCTGCATCCTCTCCAATTGTATTGTAAGTGAAACTTTTTAGACTGAGAAAGAAGTGGTGAGGTACTGGCAGACGACATGCTTCTCCATGACGTGGGCGTATTGTATCTACCTAATTTGGAGAAAGAAATTAAAGGGACTTCATTTTCTAGACATATTTAATAGCTTTATACTCATTGATACCATTTAAAATGAAAGTTGCTTGGTAGGATATATACACAGCTCCTAATCATTTTATCTGCACAGATCCACGGGTAGTGCCTAGATCCCTCACCAAAATACTGTCAGAATAAAGCAAATTGTATATGAGTCAACACCCTTGATTAAAGTTGCTGCAAAAAAACATAAAACAAAGTCAATATACGGGTAGGCCTGAATACCAATAAAAAACAGTATTTTTATGAATTATTTCATGGTGAAGAAGAGATATGGCTTCCTTCTGCAGTTTATCTTACCTGTGATGTGCTCTGTTGTACACTATGTCTACTAGATAAATGCTGTAAAAGAAAAAGAAAAAAGACATGCTGCATTACTTCTGTTCAAGGATGCTGACACTTCTTCCACACATGGCTAAAAACTTTCCCCCCATTGTTTTCAGATCTGTTTTAAAAAGATGCAGTAGTATACTAAAGACCGGCTCCTATCAGCTGACACAGAAGCATTCATGATTTAGCGCTGTCCAGGTACCAAATCAAAGTGCAGCATCATTCAATTGTACTAACTAGGACTAGGCTTCCTCAACCTTGGCCCTCCAGATGTTTTGAGACTACAATTCCCATCATCCCTGACCACTGGTCCTGCTAGCTAGGGTTCATGGGAATTGTAGGCCAAAAACATCTGGAGGGCCGAGGTTGAGGAAGCCTGAACTAGACCAACATAGGATTTCATGGTGGTGCAACTGGCTGGGAAAACAGAGAGCTTTCCTGCACCAGCAACTGCTATCCCTGTTCTATGCAATGTAGCAGCATTACACACAAAGCTGATCAGAGAATAAACTACAGCTGACTACTCATCCAAACAACACCCTGAAAGCCTTTTAGCCATGAGATGATACATACACAAACAAACAAACAAACAAACAAACAAACAAACAAATAAATTATTGCTGCTTCCATATTGTTGAAGATGTGAAATAATGTTTCAATCTGCTTATTTCTGCAAGGTTGATACTTTGCAACATGCTTTGTGCACTCTTGTGCATTTTTTGTACTGATTTATTGGGTTAATTTTCTGCAGATGATCCCTGGCTAATTTATTCATAGTGTTGTTGTTACACGAATTTTGTGCAGTTTCATCTCCCCGTTAAAAAATAATAATTTTTTTTTAACATGCTAACACAGGACCTGTGAAAATAGGTACTTATTTATTCCAAGTAGCTACTTCACAAGCGTCCTTCTCCCCAATCTAATTTACATGCACCCTCCCATTCTGCATCTCCCTGCAGTGGAAAGTATTTTATGACAAAGTACCGGAGCAGCCTCCCACTACTTACCGTAGCTCTATCTACATTTGCTTTACCAAAAAACCATTCCTTGTTATATGCAGAACATGGCCCCTCAAATGAAAAGTGTAGCGACTGAGTCAACACGACATTAAATGTTTGTGTTAAAAAGGAGCAGCATCCCCAATTCTCTAACAGAGGTTGATCCTGTTTTTAAAGCCTCTCACGCTGAAGGCTAACATTAACAATCAGAAAATTGACAGTAAGTCTCCTACTGTTCCTGTTTAATCTCCAGAGGTAAGATTTAAGAAGTAATCCAAATTGAAACGGTTTCAAATGTGTTTTTTAATCATATTTTGTTCTATACTTATCTATTCTCCAATTTTTAGATATTTGCAATGTGGGGTATCATTGATATTATTTTTTTATTAGGTTTCAGAAGCTAAAACTTGGAGAGACCCAAATAATCCTCCATCTCTCAAACCTAGGAATATAAAAAAATATTTCCGTAGCACATGATCAAAGCCGCACAGAATTCAAACATAGGAGCAGCCCTCCTTGGCCAAGCCATGGTGCACCTAGTAAAGAATTATCATTCCATCAGCTGCCAGCCTGATGCCCCTGGATGCTCACAAGCAAGTTATGAAGGTGATAAGAACTCCATGTTTGTTGATTTATTACTTCTAAGCATTGATATTCCATCTAGCTATCAGGATTATTAGCCACTGACAGATCTGTCCATCCTTTCCAAAAGTAGAGAGAATAACCAGGGCACTGTATCCACATTTCCAGATTGCAGAAAAGCTCAATTAGCGCACCATCCCTCATCCCTTGCAGCAAACACTAAGACATTCTTCTGAAACCTAGCAACATAGAACAATTGCTGCAATCCTATGGGAATTTACCTAGGAACATGCAACACAATTCTCAACTTAATCCAACACAACATTAATACACGGATGTGTAGAAGCCAAGTCCCTTTCAGATCCATAGGACATGCCCAGCTATGTGCAAAAATAAATGATGGCAGGCTCCCACAATATAAGCTCAATCAGTGGTGCCTCTTAATCTCAGGGATGTGGGTTTGAGCTCCACATTGGGCAAAAAGAATTCAGCACTGCAGGGAACTGGAAAAAAGGGCCTGCTCTTGTGCTGCTACCTTCTGGACCTCTCATCCTCATCCTATCAAAGAATAAGGCATCTTACCATCTTGTATAGATCAGATACACTTATCTGATCTGAATCCACCACCTCAAAGTCCTTTCGTGGGACAAGATCCAAGCCCAAATGCCTGTGAAGGGAAAAAGATGTGATAATCATCAATAAAATGTATTCTATTTATGTAGTATATGTAACTACTTGGGAACTGAAAATAAGGCACATGCTTAAAACTATGCAAACCTTAACGCCCCCGATACAATTACAGTGGTACCTCAAGTTACAAACGCCTCAGGTTACAAATGCTTCAGGTTACAAACTCTGCAAACCTGGAAGAGTTACCTGGAGTTGAGAACTTTGCCCCCGGTTGAGAACGGAAATCGTGTGCCAGCGACGCAGCGGCAGCAAGAGGCCCCATTAGCGAAAGCACGCCTCTAGTTAAGAACAGTTTCAGGTTAAGAACGGACCTCTGGAATGAATTAAGTTTGTAACTAGAGGTACCACCGTATTACAAATATACCTTCCATAACATTCATAATATAGCATCAGCATTATGGGGCTTGTTGCAGCTAATGGCTGGTCAGACAGAGTGGATAATTCTAAAGCTTTGGCCTCACACAGATGATTTGGCTTCTCTCATATATGTGGCTGCAGAGAGACAACATTTCATAGCACCAAAAGCATCAAAGGAAAGTTGGTACTGGACACACTTGGTTCAAGAACTCGATCACAGAAGCAAAGCATAGGATGGAGAAAACCCCTCCTGTGATGTAGTTGTAGTCTTCAATATGGGACTGGGCTTCAGGTGTCAATGCTCTAGGCTTGGCACTAGAGGGTAACAGTAGGCCACAGTATTTTCATCTATTGGAATACTCCTCCAGGAGACGCAGCAGGTGTCCTCTATATTGACATACACATTTGCTGAAAACTTTTCTTTGCTCACAAGCTTATGCAGACAATTAAAATAAATGCCTTCTGTAAATGTTGGTCAGTTTTAACTTTGTATGTGTTTTTATTGTGTATGTGTATTTGTTGTAAACTACATAATAAAAATTGCAATTGCAATATAAAAGTAAGTAAGTAAGTAAGTAAATCAATCTGACACTTTTCTCTGAGAGTCCACCACCAGGTGAGGTGTGGCAGGTAGTTAACAGGGAAAGTGCATTCACAGTGGTGGCACCCTAACTTGGGAGAGGTCTCCCCAGAGAGGCTGACATAGTACCTACCTAGATGCCCGCTGCCAGACAAAAACTTTTTTCTCCCAGGTCTTTTAATCTGTTTTAGTGCCAAATCTGATTTTTAAAAAACCTACAATGTGATTTTATGCTGCTTGTAATATTTTAATATTCACTCATTTTCACCTTGGGGTTGGATGGTGGGATATCAATATCCAAAACAAATAAACTAGCACCATAGGGGCAGCAGTAGCCATCAAAATAAGAGCTGCTACCAGAGAAGATGACATCAATGCTAAATTTGTTCAGATTAGCAATGAGCATACTAAAGATAGCAGACTGGGAGGCTGCTTCAGGTGAGACAGTGGAGGTACCAATGTCATTGGTGGATCTGCATCCATGAACCAAGAGAAAGTCATAGAAACCCTTATGGGCAACAAGTGCTGTTCTGCTGCAGTATCAAGAAGAACATGGAAGATGGTAGATGGAAGTTGAGTTGGGATGTACAGATGGCATGTGGTCTTGATGCTACTCCATCAGAAAGTGATAAGCTGAGTAATTACAGGATTCCTACAGTCATAGCATGTTTCCAGTCAACAAGCCAATCTGGGGCTCAACGTGTCTTACACTTTTTATGTGACTGATCCAATGGTGCATCACAATAACAGACCCTTATGTCCTCTGAGCATTCAGAACTGGAATGCTTTCAACCTAGTGCCTCTGAAACGGAGGCTTGAAAGGGACTTAGATCATTACTGAAATGGGTATAGCTGGAGTAGGGATCTCGCAAAAATACACAGCATAGTAACCAACAAAAACAGCATACAGTTTAAAAGACTATAAATTGTTAAATTATCCATCAATTTACGACATACATAGGTTTTCCCCTGAAGAGTAGAAGGGGGACATGATTGTTTTCATAAAAATAATATTGCACTTCTCATACTTTTAAAGTCTTTTGGAGTTGTCAATATCAGTATGCAAGTGATTTCCTCAATTTAATAGCATTCATCACAATCACTACAAATGGACTCTGTAACAGTTACCTTTGAACCTTATCCGATATGCTAAATTTAGTTAAAATCCCCTAACACCATGGATTTTCAGCTCAAAGGATTCTCATTCACTAATGCTACGTTAATCCTTCATACTAACTGCCCCCAAGCTACCTGTATGTCATGTCAAAGCAAATGAATAAATGTTCAGCAGCAACAAATACAGACTGCCATAAAGTCAACAGGACCTCCTTTCTTGGAGATTTTCAAGGAAAAGCAAGAGTAGCATCTGCAGAAGATGTCTTATAGCAGACTACTGAACTAGCTACCTTCTTTGACCCCATCTATATTTTCCTACTGGCTCACTTGGCATAGTCTTGAAGACAAAATTCTGTTACATAAAAATTTGATTATATTAATTTTATTTACTCAAGGACTAGTTGCTTAATATGTATGATGGCACTCCATATTCAAAATAAATGATTTTCTTCTCAATCCTTCCAACCAATCTAATTTAAAATCCTTCTGCAACTGTTTTCAGCTCTAATTTTACAGTAAAACCTTTTCTCCAGAGAGTTCCCTGCTGTATTTTCAGAAAATGTATACAAAAGTACTCTACATTCTACAGTATAAGGCCATTTTTCCAGCTTAAAATATCCTACATTTAGAATACATTCTTACTGAACAAAACATTAAAAGCCACTATGCAAAGCAAGAGAGACAAACATGGGTTCACACTTTACTCTCTCCCCCCAGAAAGATTACTTAGCATTTTTTATTAAGGTATTTGTCACATTCAGTTACTTGACTAGCAATTATATCCATTCCAAAAGAAGCAAAGAATGTAACAAACAAGTGCAAGATTTAAAAAATAATCACTTCTTATGCACCAATTTTACAATTCAATTAGTGATGGGCAAGTGTATCTACTCTCAGCTCAGAAGTTGCTCTAAAGAAAAAAAAGTATTTCCCAAGAGTACAGGCAGCAACCATTTTGCATGGAAGTTCTGTTCCTGGCCCCCACACACGTTGGCAGAGCATGCATAAACCCGCCTCACCCTGTCATACCCTGTTACACCCTCCTGCAGGTCCAAAAGGACCGATGTGCACCAGGAGTGATGCATTAATTGGACACACACAAAATGGTTGCCACCTGTACTGTACATGCCCAAAATGCTTGAACATGTGCACTGATTTCTGTTCAACACTTTGAAGATTGGCCTGTGGAGGGAATGGGAAACCTGTGGCCTTCCAGATGTTGTTGGGTTCAAACTATCAGCCTCAGTCAGTATAGCCAATGTTTAGGGGTGATGAGAGTTCTCATCCCATAACACCTGGAGGGACACAGGTTCCCCATTTCTGGCCTATGGTGTCCCATAGGCTTCCATCATGTCCCTCATGTTATCACCATCAGTAGAACCACGTATATGTCCTCTTCCTTATACCAGTTTCCAAAGGCTCTTCTCTTTTACCATTTGCCCTGCCAACCTATTTGTTTTAACTCTTGTTCCCCCTAATTTTTCTCTCTGCCATTTTCCAATCTCTTTTTACTTTTTAGCTTGCGGTTTTATAGTAAACATTTCTTATTTTATTTGTTGTAAGCTGCCCGGAGATTTTAATGCAAAAAGCTGTGTTTAAAACAGTGTTTATGTTTTAAATAATCACTAAAACGCGTAATTAAATCAAATGCAACCAAGAAAAACTACTTCCACATAATGAGGATAATCTCAAAATCCCAATGAAATGCATAGGTTTGAAATCCTTAGCTATATATAATTAAAATTCTTTAAATTTTGGTACATTTTAAGCACGCTAAAGTTCTAGATTCCATTTATTTGCCCCAGTCCAGGCTTACATTTTTACACAAACACACAGAAAGAAAAAACTCTAACGCAAACAGCAGCAGTACATGGACTGTCACCTCCAATGGTTGTAGCTACACACACAGTTTCCCATCAGAGAATTGGTGATGTCAGCTTTGACAGGGCTGATCTATTGGGTCAGGGGGGAGATTGAATTTAGACCTCTCCCCTGCACACAGCTAATCACTGCTTAGTTACGCAATTTGCTACCGCACAGCATAATCTTTCTGGATTGTGGTCAAGTTGGTTTGTTGTTCTTTTAATCAAAGTACCCACTTCTCTCAGTCATGTCTCCAAAGAGAGATGCTATAAATTATTCACCTAGGCCTGTTTTATAATATTTTTATAACAAACTGTAACGGCTCTGGCAGAAGACTGTTACAATAGTAGGAGTTTAGCTATGCTACAATGGAAAACAAAATCACTTGGTATAATTTTGTCAATTTATTTCTCAGAAGCCTTGTTCTTTTAGCTGAGGGGAAGACTACATCTAGACCAGCACCCTTGTCACATTTCATTTCATTTCAGTTTTGTGTCTTGCTGTCAGGGTTCTTCTTTTTGTATTCCCCCCCTTTACTTTCTTATCCCAGAATATCAGAGTTTGGGTTTTAATAAACAAACAAGTAATAGTGAGTTGATGTACTTGTAGCCACACATACCCTCCAAAACAAAGCTAGGTGTTGTGAAGGAAGAACATGATGAGATAGGGGGCTTCAGAATCATAAAACAGCTAAGTTCACATTTTGCTTGAAAATAAATTAGCACAATAAATTAACAAAGTCCCTAGAGATAACGGCCATGTTAGCCCATATTACCATACAGTTTAGTCCTTTGTGCAATAACTGGAACAGGTCCAAGTTCTTCCCTCCTCCCCCACATGGCCAGGAGAAGCACTTTACCTGCATTATATATCTCTTTCCCTGGCTCTCAACCTTCAAGTTGTCCATGTTTATAACAAACTATGGCTAGTTTAGTAAGGCACCTTCATAACTCATGATCTGAATTTGGTTTGCTTTGAAACGGACGAGAGCAGGACAGTTCCACAACCAGGACATCAGACTGTGACTGTGGAAGTAATGCTACCCTCCAAAGGGATGGTCTGAGGTCATCTTCCTCCCACTGGGAGAGTACTGAGGAGGTTTCAGCACAAAGGTTCCCAATACCCACTGAAAACATTCCTTGCTCCTGTCCTTCAAGCCCTAGTTGGCCTTGTTGAGCTCTAGTAAGAGGCAGGTAGCTGGATCCACCATAAGTCTCTGCCTGCTATATGCTGCTGCAAGCTCTGAAATAAAGTTCCTAGTGGAAGAGTAAAGCCAGAATTTCTGAACAAGTCAGGCCCTGTTTAAACATTTCATGATATGGGTATATCCTCACTTCTACGTACCACTGTATTTAAATAATTGAGCTTTGATTTCTACACTGTTTGCCTATAAGTGAATATTGTCAGCATCGAAATAATGTTACCAGTGATTATGGTAAAGTCTCAACAGAATTTGATAACAAATATAAAATGAATATTCATAGAGGGGGGAAAGGGTTGTGTATGTCCACAATATAATATAAAACTATGTAACATCACTTCAAATAAATGCATGTAAAATGTTTGGCTAGAAATTGTTTTTAAAAACTATGAACACAGTGTCAATAAAAATTGTTTTATAGTCATCACATCACATTCATAACCCAAAAATAAAATTTAAAATTTCTTGGTTATGGGTGCAAGTTGATACTGTTTTATTGGTCTTAAATATAATCATGGTTATGTACATACTTTATAGATCTGCTGGAAAACTGTGGCATGTGTTTACGCTGGAAAAGTTTGTGTCACTACTGTTATTTAAACAAATTATTACTAAAAGCAGTTCACTTCACAGTGGCAAGAAGCAAGGCAATTAAGGTTGGCCCTCTGCCCATGCATGCCTGTGTTTTGAGAACTAACTGTGTTGGTGAAATATTTTCCAATGATCATGACTTCTTTGCAAACAGATGCTGCTTTGCTTCATTGACTTTGCACTGTAGACTGTTTTTCTCATACAGAGGTACCACACACTTTCCCACTAGCATCATAGTAGTGTCAGGGATACACACTGAGGCTTTTGACACTGTCAGAAATGCACCTGACACATGTTCTATGTCCCCACCACACCTAATGAATGCATGAAACATAGTTAATGCATTTATTTTTCTTGGGTTCGAAGTGGTTGCAATTTCATGTGCTGCAATTTACCTGTGATGTTTGCCAACATCAAAGGATACTTGATGTCAAACTCTGGAATGTGCTGCAAGTTGGAACACAATAATGTCAACTACATGTTGTCCCGACCATGGTGTTTTGTTGCCTGCTATTTGCTACATCTGGTCAATACAACATCAAATATGTTGTCAGCTTCATCATGAGAGCATGGCTGGAATGACTTTTGTCCTGTCTGCCAGGGGAGAATAGTACTTAGATGCTAAAGGTGCTGTATACCTGTTTGCCTTCTTTTTTTAGCTGATGCAACATATTTCACCAGAAGATGGAACAGATCAGCTTTATTTTCATTGTTCCATTTTGTGGTGACCTCCTACCCTCTCGGGTTCACGGTGGGTGGGTAGAGAGTGTGTGTGGAGGGGGGAAATGATAGGTCTTAGCACATCTTGTGTTTTTCACACAAAAGAGAAAAAGTTTGCTCTGAGAAACAGTGGCAATACAGATAAGAGAAGAATGTGTGTATGGCCAAAGCAAGTTTTGGGATAATTCCCTTTATATCCAGTTTCTCTGTTTCTTGTGATCACCAACCATTACACAAAACTATTTTAAAATTTGGCAAGCATATTGTGCATGATAATTCGAAAACCCAGGAATTCAGTAGATTATTATTAATAACAAAAATAGTAATTTATATGCCACTTAATGACAAAATAGTCTTCTAAGCTGTTTACAAAGTATTAAAAAAAAGTTACACAAACCACTAGCATCAATAAGCATACTGCCCTTTGCTGAGTGTACAATATATAATTATTTGCGATGGGAACACCAAAAATGAAACAGACTTTACTTTCATGCATCAATTTACATGTTTAGGATGAGGATATTTTTGTTTTTTGAAATTTCACAATTCTTACTTGCATCATCTTTTCCTCCTTAAGGGCCATTAAAATCCGTATTTGGCTGCCAGCAAGTACATTCCAAGCATTTTAAAGTTTTGTTCCATAAGAACCCTAAATGCTTTGAAACAAAATAGTACTCATACTTACTCATTACCCCAGTCCAAGCGTACAGTGAGGTGTCTCTTGACTTCTCGTACTTGGTCCTGGGTCAAATGACCAGATAGTAGCTGTCTGCGAAGATCAATCAGTTCATTCATCACATGCCGCAGTTTGTAAAAGAGATCTATCTTATGTTTCTGTAAAGGTTTTATTTGGGAGAGGGAGTGGGGGGAGAAAGAAACAAAAATAAACACTTTAGTTGGGTGATTTAAAACCATTATATATACAGTAAATGTAAAACCTTTGAATGCATATGTATTGCAGGAAAAATAATTAAGTCCAAAGGAGCAGATGTATTAGCCTGTCATGGGAGGTGGGGGTAGTTTTGTGGAACTATAAACACTAACAGATTTATTGCAACATAAGCTTTTGTGTATTAGTACACTTTTTCAAATGCATGAAGTGTTAACGTAAGTCGGCAGATGCATAAGGAAAGAAACAATATTGCTATGTGCACCCCACTGTCTGAGTCGCGGTATACTCCAGTAGTGCCAGTGCTTATCCAGAGTTTGGTTTCCTTTGAAGGAAGGTCAATGGAGACTGTGGCATCTTTAAAAGATATGGTTCCATTTATAGATATATACAACTAGAGCATAGGATGCAGGGGTCACAGCATTAACACTCCAACATCTTGCTTCCCCATTAGGTTTCCAGGGAAGCCCCAAGCTCACAGCTTTGGGTTCAGCACAGAGCATACATGTCGCTCTCTTTCCAGACTCCAGCATCAACCAATCTCCCTCTCTCTAAATTCTCTATGAATTCCCCTGGCCTACTGTTCTCCTTCCTAGGATGACACATCATCCATCCAGGAGGAGTGGGGAAATGCTTACCCCTATTCCAGGAGAGCACCATCACTTAGTTGTTGCTATGGCAACATAGCTCACTCTTTGAGAAGCTGATGAGAGCACTTGGCCAGTCAGCTAAGGCCATTAACTTACAAAGAGACTGACTGGTTCAGCAGCAGCTTCTACTAGACTTTAAACCTCACTGGATACAGAGAGAAATGCAAGCCTTGAACGGACTTACAAATGTCATTCACAGATTCCAGCTACACCCCCCCAAAAAAGCCTCCAACCCTCTAACAATATATATTGCGCATTCACACAGAGAGACAGATCTAGGGATTATTGGGGGGGAGGGAGAGAGATGGGGTCAAATAGCAATGAAATGCAACAAGTACAACCTGTGACAATTCTATATAAACATAAGCAAAGTGAGTGATCATTCTCTACAGCTATAGTTGGTGATAAAACAATCATCCCAGCTTTGCTAAATAACACCTGTAGTAAGACAGGAAGCGGTTGTCTTTATTGGTGCCTAAACAGAATCAAACCTTGATTAAGTATAATTCTGGAATCCCCCTTTGCTGAAGAATGACAGGTCCGCAGTAAAGTGTCCTGGGGGATTTACGGTATATGTTCTCCCTTTGTTTTCTGAATGTTGCCATTTCTAACGTTAGATTGTTTATTATTTTGTGTAGCAACTGGCCTGCTTTTCCTATGTAGAACACAGAAGGGCATTTTGGCAGGTGACAGCATATATCATAATGGAAGATGAGCAAGTGTCAGGGAACTGACCTCAGAGGGAAAGGAGGTGATAGGGCTCCCAGAGACTGGGAGAGACTCAACAGCCAAAGCAGGGACCAGCAGGGGGAGCGCGGGGTCTCTGGAGGAGGATCTCAGGGATACTGAGAGAGATGCAGCAGCGCAGGCAGGAAGCAGGGGGGAGAAAGGGGTGAGAGACACGTCCAGTGAAAATAGTGGGGAGGTGTCAGAAGCAATTGCAGGGAGACCCATGCTTCGTCGGAAGCTGTCACGTCGTGAGTCCAGGAGACGTGTTTCCGTTAAGGAACTTCTTTGTTGGAGGCGTTTCCGCAAACAGCCACTGTCGGACTCTAACAGTGACTAGAGCAGACATGTCTGAGGAGCTCTGTCACACACAGAGGTTTGTGGGGCCGCACAAACTCTGAAGGGGCACCATTTTAAGCACAAGCAGCTAAT
Organism: Podarcis vaucheri; assembly: GCF_965113315.1. Lineage (NCBI taxonomy): Eukaryota > Metazoa > Chordata > Lepidosauria > Squamata > Lacertidae > Podarcis > Podarcis vaucheri. The sequence goes on along the minus strand of NC_138760.1, from coordinate 78,344,572 downwards.
CATCCCCTAATAGCAGTCCGACAGTCTCTGTACGCTGTCTGTGCAGGAGAAAGCATCATGAGCGACCCAGCCGGAGCAGGGGGAGGAGCTGATCCAAGCTTGGAAGAAAGATGCCGAGCATTGGAGGTCCAACTGGCGCTGCAGACGGCGAGGCTCGAGGAGAGGAGGGCTCAAGATGCAGACAAGAAGGGGAGAACCACTCAGTTCCCCAGAAAGGTACCAGGATTGGTGCAGAAGTTTGGGGGGGACCCCAAGGATTACCATGCCTTTAGGACTGAAATGCAATATGCCCTGAATGTCCAGTTTGATGAGTTCCCTGATGAGGAATCTCGAGTTGCTTTTGTAATTGGGCATCTTGAGAAGGGCGCGCGAGACTGGGTTCGACCCCTGATGGCAACGCACAACGATATCCTAAAGGACACTATGAAATTTTTTCGTGCAATGGATATAATGTTTTCCAGCGACGTTGAGGAAGGGGCGGTGCGCAGACAGTTAATGGCTTGCAAGCAGGGAAGCAGATCTGTCCGTGAGTACTGGACTGAATTTACCATGCTGATTCACAGATTGGGGTGGGATTTATCGGCAGCACCCATTCAGATGCTATTTGAAGAAGGTCTTTCTTCAGCTGTGAAAGACGAGCTGGCCAGGAGCCCCAGGGCGGTGTCTATGGATCAGCTGACCAAATCTGCGCTGACCATTGGAGCGCGCCAGGAGGCAAGAGCCTTGGAGAGGCGGGAAGGGAGAGGGGAACGTTGGAAGGAGTTACGCATTCCAGACATTCCTGAGCCAGCTTTCCCGCCGGCAGAGCCGATGGAAATCGGAACAGCCCGCGCGCGCGCAGTTTCAAAGCCCAGTGAGGGGGCGAAGAAGGAGGGAAAGGGAGCCCGGAAATGCTATCTCTGCCAACAGCCAGGCCACTTTGCCAGAGTCTGCCCCCAGAGGAAGGAATGGCAAGGGATGGTGGGAACTGTTGAGGGGGAAGAGCAGGGAGAAACGGAGCAGGTAAAAGCCAACGCCTGGTTGCCATCAGGGCACTGCAGCCAGGCCAAAGAGCAGTGAAAGTGCCCCTTCCCCAAGTGCCAGTGCCAGAAGCTCCTCGACCGGCTCTAGTGATTGAAGTGTCGCTAGAGCTGCAAAATGGACACCCCCTAAAAATAAAGGCACTGTTGGACTCAGGCAGCTCCTGCAATTTTATGAGCAAGGAGTTTGCTGCTGAACACCAGATACAGACTATCCCTTTAAGCAACCCCCTGCAGGTGACCACGATCGATGGCAGGGAACTGTTGGGAGGAGGAGTCAGCTTGCAGACCATCCCAATGATAATGAGGGTGGCAAGGCACACAGAACTGATAGCGTTTAATGTGGCCACCTTGGGAGGTGCTCCCATTATTTTGGGAATGAGCTGGCTAGCCCTACATGATCCGCTGGTGGGCTGGCATCAAAGAGTGGTTTCCTTCGGTTCCGCACATTGCTTAGAACACTGCAGGGGGGAAAAGGGGTCAGCAGGGGCCCAAGCCACCCTGGCAGGGACTGAAGTAGTGGAGAAGGGGAAGGTGCCACCACAGTATGCTGATCTCAGCGACGTGTTCAGCGAGAAGGAAGCTGACCAACTACCTCCGCATAGACCCTTTGATTGCCAGATCAATTTACTCCCTGGAGCACAGCTTCCTGTAGGCAAGTTGTATGCCATGTCAGACAGGGAAATGCAGGAGTTGCGAGCGTTCATTGACAAGAACCTGAAGAGGGGCTTCATCAGAGAGTCCAAGGCAGCGGGGGGTAGCCCAGTGTTTTTTGTGGACAAAAAAAACACGGACAAGCCGAGGCTGGTATGTGACTTTCGGGCCTTAAATGCAGTGACAGAGCCGGCGGCTTTTCCTATGCCCAGGATTGATGATATTTTGACCAGGGTGCGGAAGGGAAAGATTTTTACAAAGCTGGACCTAAGGGGGGCGTACAACCTGATACGTATAAGGAAAGGGGATGAATGGAAGACCACCATGTTCACCCCTTTGGGGGCATTTGAATACTTAGTTATGCCTTTTGGATTACAAACAGGCTCCGCGTGTTTTCAAGCTTTCATGAACCACGTACTGGGGCCTTTGCTCTACAAGAATTGCGTGGCCTTCTTAGATGACGTGTTGGTGTATTCGGAGAATGAGGAGCAACATGTGAGAGACGTCAGAGAAGTGTTGAGCAGGCTGCAAGCCAACCGACTGTGGGTGAAACTGGAGAAGTGTCAGTTTCATACCAAGGAGGTGGAATTCCTGGGGTACCGCTTGTCAGACAAAGGGTTGGCCATGGACCCCGGCAAGGTTCAAGCGGTGCTGGAATGGAAAACACCCAAGACCAAGAAGGATGTGCAGAGGTTCCTAGGGTTTGGAAACTTTTATCGTAAGTTCATCCGCAACTTCGCCCACCTGACGGCGCCCATCACGGACTGTCTCAGCAGCAAAAAGAAGTTTGTTTGGACGGGGGAGGCGGAGCGAGCGTTTGAGGAACTGAAAAGGGCCTTCGCCTCTGGCGAACAACTTCTACATGTGGATTTACAAAAAAAGCTGAGGGTCGAAACAGACGCGTCGGACCGAGCCATAGGGGCGGTGCTTCTTCTGCAGCCGGGGAAGGAGGGGTCGGAGTGGCGACCGTGTGCCTTCTTTTCGCGGAAGCTGAACAAGTCTGAGAGGAACTACACGGTGTACGACCGGGAACTTCTTGCAATTTATGAGGCCTTCCGGAGATGGAGGCACCTACTAATTGGTGCACAACAGAAGGTGCAAGTGTGCACGGACCATAAGAATCTAGAGTATTGGAGAACTGCGCGAGTGCTCAACCAACGGCAGTTGAGATGGGCCCAGGAGTTCTCCAAATTTAACTTTGAGATTTGTTACGTACCAGGCCCGGAGAACGTTAGGGCGGACGCTCTCTCACGCAAACCTGAATATTTGGAGGGAGAGGGTGTACCCGAAGAGACCCATGTCATTCCCGAGGACCGCTGGGTGTGTGGGGCGGCATTGGTGGGGCAAAGGGAACTGGTAGAGGGAACGGGGCAGGATGTATACGCCCAGGACAAACTCAGGAGTCTTAGGAGGGAGGGAGACAAACCCGGGGGTTTTGAGGAGAGAAATGGGGCGTTGTACTACAAGGGAGCGTTATACATACCTGAAGGGGAATTGAGGGAAAAGGTACTCAAGCAACTGCACGATAACCCCACAGCAGGGCATTTTGGGCAACACAAAACCATGTGGCTGGTTACCAGGGAATTCTGGTGGCCCAAGGTCAGGGAAGATGTGCGTGAATATGTGAGAGGGTGTGACCGTTGCCAACGAGCCAAGGGGGAGAGGCGGGCACCGGCAGGTTTATTAGAACCACTACCCACGCCGGAAAGACCGTGGGAGGCAGTGGCAATAGATTTTATGACTGATTTGCCCAGGTCCAAAGGGAAAACAGCCATTATGGTGGTGGTAGATCTGTTAACCAAGATGGCACACTTTATAGCCTGCTCACATGCGGTCACAGCAGAAGAAACCGCCAAATTGTTTGTGGAAAATGTGTTTAGGTTGCATGGCGCCCCCTTGAGGGTGGTTTCGGACCGAGGGAAACAATTTACTTCCAGGTTCTGGAGGAAGCTCATGAGCTTACTGCATGTAGAAGTTAATTTCTCTACTGCCCGTCATCCAGAAACCAACGGGCAGGCGGAAAGAGCTAATGGTGTCCTCCAGCAATATTTGAGGTGTTATGTTAATGACAGAGAGAATGATTGGGTGGAGAAGCTGGCGTTGGCAGAATTTGCTTACAACAATGCAGAGAACGTGTCCACGGGAATGAGCCCTTTTTTGGCCAATCACGGGTGTCATCCCCGAGCCTTCCCAGGGGGGGAGGGGGAGAACTGGAGCGTTCCAGCAGCAGAACAGTTCGTTGAAGAAATGGAAGCGATCCATCGCCAACTCCAACTTAATTTAAACCGGGCGAAGGAGGAATATAAGAGGCAGGCAGACAAAACCAGAAGGGAAGGGGAAAGCCTTAGGGTGGGAGACCAGGTGTGGCTGTCCACCCAAGGGTTACCATTTAAAGGAGGTTGTAAGAAGTTAAGACCCAAAAGACTGGGCCCATTTGAAGTCACGCAACAGGTCAACCCAGTGGCTTTCAGACTCCGGTTACCGAACCACATGAAGTTGCACCCAGTGTTCCACAGATCGTTGCTGTCACCGTATATAGGGGACAGAGAGGGGAGGGTCAATAGGGGACCAGCGATGGAGGAAAAAGAACACAGCTACCATGCAGCGGAGATCTTAGATTCCAGGTGGAAAGGAGAGCAAGTAGAGTATTTGGTAATGTGGGAAGGGGAACCGGAGTCGGAAAACACCTGGGTCAGAGCAGAGGATGTAGATGACGAGGTTCTAATTGAAACTTTTCATCAGAGATTCCCTCGAAAACCCCAGCCAGTGGCGAGGTTCCGGAGGGAATACTTCGCCACCACAGACGAAGAAGAGGAGTTGGAGGGGTTCTCTGATTCCGAGGTGGAGGAGGATTCAGCGAGTCGGAACAAAGACCGATGGAGGGAGATGTTCGAGACGTCGGAAGATGAAGAGGATTCGTTTCGGGGTTTCAGCTCCTCACCGCCCAGAGGAGAGGGAGGGGGCGGGGGGGAAGGGGGCCCTGGAGGGGAGGTGGATGTCAGGGAACTGACCTCAGAGGGAAAGGAGGTGATAGGGCTCCCAGAGACTGGGAGAGACTCAACAGCCAAAGCAGGGACCAGCAGGGGGAGCGCGGGGTCTCTGGAGGAGGATCTCAGGGATACTGAGAGAGATGCAGCAGCGCAGGCAGGAAGCAGGGGGGAGAAAGGGGTGAGAGACACGTCCAGTGAAAATAGTGGGGAGGTGTCAGAAGCAATTGCAGGGAGACCCATGCTTCGTCGGAAGCTGTCACGTCGTGAGTCCAGGAGACGTGTTTCCGTTAAGGAACTTCTTTGTTGGAGGCGTTTCCGCAAACAGCCACTGTCGGACTCTAACAGTGACTAGAGCAGACATGTCTGAGGAGCTCTGTCACACACAGAGGTTTGTGGGGCCGCACAAACTCTGAAGGGGCACCATTTTAAGCACAAGCAGCTAATCATCCCCTAATAGCAAGCAAATGAGCTCCTGATGCAGTGGCTGGTGCCAAATGTTCTCGGAGCAGCCCTGCTTGTGTAGACATGGGGAAGGATTTGGCATCTGAGTTTACTGCAACCTCGGGTCCCTGCTATTGTGCTTTAGTAAAAGTGGTTATTCCAGGTTAGGGGTCTATTTGTAAGCAAAGGCAGATCTACTACACAAGATCAGGGACCAGGATGGGCTGTAGAGCACTGATGTTATGTAAGGAGTGGTTTTGTTTTTTTGCAGGACACTGTAGGTCAGGGGTAAACAGATTTAGGCATATTGGATCAACTTTGTTCTTTACTATAACATCAGGATCCACTACTGAGAGACATACAGTTAAAATTAAAACAGGGTGCATATTCTGAGTGTAGAATTTTTATTCAGCATCAGAAATGACCTGTGACTGCATTCCTTTCATACAAATTCTACTCCTTTGCTCATTTCACCTAATTTAGGTGAAAAAAGCAATTTTTTTGCTACTGTTGCTAAACAATTGGGAGTCAGTTTACTGCAGATCACTCAGAAAGATCTACCAAAGGATCCCTATCCACCCCCTGCTAATTCTTGCTGTAGGTGACAAATACAAACCCAGAATATAAAGTGACTATTAATGACCTACAAGTCCCTGTAACAGCCAGTCTTTACAAAATAATGCACTGCATTTTTAATTTGTTCCTGGGCTTGTTTTGTGGTTGCCATATAAGGTAGATGAAACACTTTCCACAGTGCGAAAGAGAAGGAAAGTTAATGCTGCCATGCAAAATGTCACTCATCTGGTAGCAAGGGCCGTGTAACACTCACTTCTAGGCAAATAATAACAATAATAATAATAATAATAATAATAATTTATTATTTATACCCCGCCCATCTGGCTGGGATATACAGATCCCTCATCCTTTATTAATTTCTACGTTGCCACAAGCAATGAGTTTTGACATCTTTTAATATCACTGCAGGGGCTGACCTCTGTAAAAGGAGTGTAACTGGTATATTTCAACAGAAATTTATTAAGCTCCTTAAACAATTTTATTTTGCCACATCAAATAAAAACAAAACCTATCAATGTGAGGGAACACTATGACAGTTGGTTTTTCCCATTTGTTGTGGAGGAAACAAATTATTCAGTCATTGCTTTAGAGGAAAACATGGAAATTGCCACAGGCTAAGTACATGATTTGTATGTGTGTGTGTGCTAAAGCCCTTCAACAGCTTTGGTGCAATTCAACATGGAACAGACATGTGACATAATCCTGCACCCTCTCCACTCCTTTACCTGGCTAATTATCTTTACAGTGATCTAAAAGCAGCAGGCCTCCTTGCTTCTTCCCAGGCCCAGAAGAGAGAACAAGAAGCCTGGAATTTCAGGAGAAAAGCTCTGTTTTGATAATCAGTAGTCATTTCTTCTA